>NW_009913177.1:53478-74248 GCF_000696875.1 Nestor notabilis | reverse complement strand
TTCCTGCATGGAAAGGCAAGAGTATGACTGCTCTAGAGCAAATTTAATCTCTTTTAATTACGAGTGAACATTTGGAAACGCTTTGTGTCTTTGCATGTAGTTTTGTTTAGCTCTTTTAATCAAAGAAGGAGAGAAAAGGTAAGGTGAGAAAGAACCTGACTTTTCCAAAGACTGAATGTCTTGTTTTGTTGTTTCAGTTGGTTAACTGACTTGAAATCTAACAAGTCCTCACTCTGTGGGGACCTTTTTCTCTTTTGATAATCTAATCTTTTTTATTAAAATTTGTTTCTTTTTAGTAAACCAGCAACTCAATTAACTGTACAGGCCTAGCTTCACTGCACAGGGGAATTGCATGTGAATCTGCACCAGAGTTTGTCTGTGCTTGCCTGAAGTGCTTTCAGTGTGAGCAGACTGTGTTTTCTAGCAGTTCACTTGTCAACCTTGCTAGATTCTGATGAAAAGAGGGTTTCCAAATATATTAAAAGAGCTTAATGTGTTCATAAATCTTGTTTATTTATTTTGGAGAAAAAAAGCAACACAAAGGCTTGTTTTTGTGCAGGCTGTGCTGTACGTTGATGAAGAATGGATAGGGTGGTGTGGGCTGAGGCTCTGTTTTGCTTTGAAGAGAGGAGTCTTCTTGTTGCTTGGCTACAGCCCTTGCTTTTCACCTCTCCAAGGGATAAATTGTGATGTTAGGGAAGGTAAAAAGTGGTTGTTTTTTTCTAGAAAACAATTTATATTCAGAGCTGTAGATGGGGTTCTTAAGAGCTCCTTCTCTTAAGCACGGACATCCAAAGATACATCGCATTGTCTTGTTTTTCTCTCATGCTGTTCATCTATATCAGGATGGCAGATGTCTGTTCCAAGTACCCTCTCGTACATATGTACATCATTTCCCCTCTCAATCTCCTGCCAACATACAATGAATCCACATATTCTGGGCTAGCAAATTGTCCTGTGTGACTGCTGAAACTGATACACACCTGTGCCCTCTGCACTCAGAAACAGCTGAGGCTTTCATGACCTTTTGATATGAAGCAGCCAAAAGGGGAAGCCAGTTTTTAGAAAGATATGTGAAAGAACAAATAACTAAACAATTATAACCTGATACACTGTAAACTAGAATCAGTGGCAATTCTTTTCGGTATTAAAATTAAGTTATTTTAATGTGCTTCCTAGGTCTTCTAGCCTGATGTCAGAAATGTGTTGGTGATTGCCCTCGACAAATAACCGCTGCCCATTTTACTTCATCCAACTTTCTTCTGTGCTGCTTTAACATCCTCTGCGCAGCAGGAGCTTCTGTGTCTCCATCTAGTTAAGGAGCAGACAACTTCTATCTGACTGGAGATGCTGAACCTGAGATCATCTAAATTCAGTCTGTGTCTAGCCCATGCCTCCTTCCTGCAACAGCAGTTACACAAAAGGTGGTTATAAACACTTACACTACAAATCACTTCCACGGAATGGCTGAGTGGGGAAAGGACTGCTGGTAATCATCTAGCCTAACCCTCTCTACAGCAGGAACTTTTCAGCTGGAGTTTGAGTATCTCCAGTGATGGAGGCTCCACAACCTTCTTGAGCAATCTGTTCCAGTGCTTGACCACGCTCATAGCAAACAGGGTTTTTTCTTAGTTTTAAATAGCATTTCCTGTGGTTTTCTTTGTTTCCATCTCCTCTTCTCTTGTCACTGGGCACTACTGAGTAACACCTGGTGCCATCTTCTCCCTCCCCTCCCTACCACCCAGCAGATACTGATGAGATCCCCCAAGAACATTTGCCAGCCTGGACAACCCCAGATCTCAGCTTTCCTCATGAGACGAGCGCTTCAATCCCTCAGTCGTGTTTGTGGCCCTTCACTGGATTTACAACAGTTATGCCCATGTTTCTCTTGTACTGAGGAGCTCAGATTTGGACCCAGCGCTCAAGTTGTGTTTCACCAGTGCTGAGCAGAGAGGAAAAGTCACCTCCTTTGACCTGCTGGCAACAGTCTTCATAATGCAACCAAACTTGGAATGAACATACCAGTTTAGACATCTCGTCAGAAAATAGTTTACTAAGAATAAAAGGAAAATATGCACAATTACTGACTATTCACACACATAAATTTGATGCTTTTTATTCTCTTACCCTACAAATGCTTTTCTTGTACCTTTCCCTATGCTTTCTTTTTAAGGAGAAGGTGCTAAGATGGACATCTTGTTTCCAGCTGAGCTGTCAGTGCTGATAGATATAGAGGATTTTATTACCAAGCAGAGTTATCCAAGTATCTGTCATCCCTTTAAAAAAGTCCTGCTTTTTGACTGACAGATGTCACAGAACAGCAAGCTTTTTTGCACACTTGTCTCCAAAATAGACACCCTTCTGGCCCATTTCATAGTGCTTTGTGCTTCATTCATTTTCATGATGAAACCCCAAGATGTTATATATATATATATATATATACACCTGTTGGGTACACTGTTTGGAGTTCTCCATTGAATTCAACAGTTTCTGATCTCAGGGGAATGTTGCTGTGATGCAGCTGAGGCCACAGCAAGAGAAAATGGCAAACTAGAATGGCTGAAATTCTGTTTCTGCACCAACTCAACAAAACCTGAGTTCATGGGATGGGATTTTTCCCCAAGTCTGTTACGTTTTTTGATGTTCACCTTCTTAAATTCGTATAAGAGAGGTTTTGATGAACTGGAAGTTTAGCTTGAGACTCGGAAAGCTGCAAACTGATGGATGTGGATTACCCTTCAGTGAAGAAAGCTAGCTCTAAAATGCAGACATGAATTGTGCCCACCTCCATATGTTCACACAGTAAGTCCTAAATCAGGGAGATTAAGGGTTTGTTTTTTTTTCCTTTCTTTTTCTTTTTTATCCTGTCTGACTTCTGTTTGAATTCAATGGGCAGTATTGATGATTCACCATCAGACACATAGTGTTGAGGGGGGTGTTGCTGAAAAAACTAAAAGGCAACTATAAATTGAATAAAAGAGACTTGAGTATGCCTTGCAAGGTCTGGCAAGCAGAGAGATAATTAAAATAGGATTTAGGAGATATAAGAACTTTAACAGCAAAATTTAAGAAAAAAACCCTTTAGAGAGTTCCGCCAAATGTTAGAATAATTATCTTTATTTCTTAAATGAAGCTTTATTTGCTTTTCTTCATTATTCTTGGGCGTAAATTCAAGATGCTGCCAAAGCTTTGATTAATTTGACTGATGGATAATAGGATCAATTTGTTTTGTTATAGAAAATTGTATTTTAAACAAATTATGTGATGGAAACACAAACTATGCTGGTAAGACACAGGTGGCTTAGACTGTCCCACACCTTATTTTTTGAGATTTCAAAACTATACCTGCTTTAGCATACTTTGCAGAACTGCAATATTTTATCAGTTTTGTTCTAATATATAAAGGAATTTGAATAACCATAGACTTCTTACAGGCGTTTTGGTCATCTCTGCTCTTCCTAGTTAAGTACAGAGACCACTAAGTGACTGTCATTAAGTGACTGTCATTAAGTGACTGTCATCTCTGTCTTTCTGTCTTGTCCTCCTCACTGCCACACAAACCAAACACCTGCACTCCAAATCCCTTCATTCTTAGGTGACAGCATCAAAGGATGTTCAGCTGCAGCCAAAATATTTCTGGTTTCAAGCATCTGAGGTTTTTCTTTCAGCTAAAATTCTGAGCTGTCTGTAGAAAGCTTACCCTTTTGACAGAATAATAACAACAAAAATAACTGAAAATAAAACCTATTGTGGAACAACTTGGATGGATTTCTACTGGATAATTTTCATGAAACACATCCTTCAAACCTATGTACAGGAGAATTTAATATGTGGGCCTAACATTTTCCTTTATTAGATATTCTCATAAACTAACTATTCCATTAAACTTTCATTTTCGTTGATTTTTTAATGTTGAATTGCTAATTCAATCTACAATTTTTATAAGCGAAAATGAGAACTACTGAGAGCAATGTCAGGGGGAGGTACACTAATAGTAAGATTTCCCATATGAATTTCTAAGCCTTTCTGGTTTAACAGTATGGGTTTTTGAAATGTGGCAGAGAATTAATCTTTCAATCTGCTGAATTTTGATTTCCCAGTGGAAATCAACCAGGAATGGTCAAGGCTATGAACTATGTAAAATTGTCCTTTGCACAAGGGATGCTCAGGGTTAGTTGTATGTGAAGGCAAAATAAAGGTTTGGCTGTGGTGGCAGATAGCTGAGCAGAGCAAAATGCTGCGAGCGGAGGAAAGCCAGGCTTCTCCTCTTTGGGAAGAAAAAGATTCCCCCTCAAGTATCAGTTGTCATCATCACCTTTCCATTCCCATAGGAAAAGTAAACTCAGCTCTGCAGCTCTCTCTTTTGCATAGTGGAAGTATCTGGACTGCATCTCCACATTCTTATGGCAGCAGAATTCAGCTCTGCTGATGCCACACAGCCTGTGCTGGGATTGTCCTGAGATCATGGGCATGAGGTCTTTTAGCACTGTAAGGTCCTCCTACTACCCCGGCGGGACTTTCACCCCCTCCATCACTGGTTCCACTGCACACTGCTTTCCAGATAAGAAAGAATACTGATTTGGAGAAATAGAAAATTATTAATCTAATTCCAACTTGGTTGAAATATTTCTCATACAATATAGACTCTCTAATACTGAGTAAGTGAAAGGACAAGAGAAAACGGCTTCAAGCTGCACCAGGGAAGGTTTAGAGTGGAGATTAGGAACAATTTCTTCACAGAGAGGGTGTTCAGGCCTTGGAACAGGCTGCCCAGGGCAGTGGTGGAGTGACCATCCCTGGAAGGGCTCACAAACAGTGTAGATGAGGCCCTTAGTGCCATAGTTTACTGGTGGCCTTGGCAGTGCTGGGGAATGGTTGGACTTGAGATGTTAAAGGTCTTTTCCTACGTGGTTGCTTCTATGTTTCTGTGATTCCAAGTATGAAATTCCTGTCCAAAATTTTCTATCCACTATTTGAGTCAGGTAAAGAAAAATCCTTTCCTATGTACAAGTAGATTAACTGAGAAGCTAACTAAAGTTTATTCTCATGGCTGAGCATCAAGCACTCTCAAGTAGACAAATTCCAGCCATATCTAGTTAAAAGGAGTTTTTGTGAATGACTGACTGACTCTGCTGTCTGTTACCCCCAGACATCATTCTCACAGGACTGGAAAAGGGAAGTGAATCTGGTAATGTGATTATCAGACTTTTACCACTGTATGGCAAGGAGTTCTGCCTGTCTGTGGCAAAGAGCTGGTCCAGACTGAAGCTCTCAGTGGCTCCAGCGTGGCGACATACAGGGAAGCTAAAATCTGTGGTTCAGACCTTGCCTGGGGCTCACACGTTGAGGGTCAACTTTTCTGTATGTCCTGTGCAGTTACCAGTGACACACAGCAGGAAAAAGTGATTCTTTGCATGTCCAATGTTAGTACCTATTGTAGGTACTACAAGCCCAAAAAGGGCTTGACTAACAACTCCACCACTGACATAACATGCAGGTGTTTCCATGAGGTTATGTCAGTTTAAAGACAATCTGTTTGCTAAGTAGTGTAGCGTGCTGTATCTTTAAAACCAGACAATGCCTATGTACATAAAGTGTGCCTTTAGTTATTATCCGCAAATAAACCTTTAGTAACGAGGTTTCAGATCTATTGGTAGAGTGTTGATAGTAAATTCTCTGTGGAACTGACTTCAGCCCATTAAGCAAGCCTGCTTCTGCTGTCGTGGTTGTTAATTTGACAGGACTGTGTCACATTAAGTAGAACAAACATGTTTTCACCCACTCAGCCATCCAGAACGGACATGGCTGTTACTCTAACAACTGGATATTGATTGGAAGCATTCACCCTTTCTGACCTGGGGCTGGTACATGAAAACAGAGCCAGGACTGATTAAGAAATTGCATGTGTTTGTGCACATGCGTGCAGTGTTAACGGTCCACATAAATTTCAAGCCTTTTGAATTCATGTCATGTTAATGCTCTGAGCATAAGATCTGTCACTCTTTTACTGCAGGGGCTGTGAAGCCTCATTTATTTTGAATTATTTATTTGTCTGTATGCTGGTACCCATCTGGTCAGGCCATGCTTTCAGGGTCCACTGCCCCGTATTGAAAAATTTGTTTATTAGCTGCAACTCCAATAAAAATGCCTCAGGAAATGTTGGAAGAAATGTTGGGATTTGTTTCTGGTTTTATCTCATGTATGGCATAATTCAGTAGATAGTAAAGTGTTACTTTTGAGTGATACAAAGAATATCTACAGTATTTTCCATAGATATCCGAGAAAAAGGAGCTAAAGGGGGATTAAAAAAATAGGAGATAGTATTTTCATCTATTTATGAGAGCAGGCTACCTTGCAATAGAAACATTTAGTATACTGCAAGTTTGTCTCTATTGCTTATGTGACATGCATGTTTGGGTGTATACATGGTCTAGTTTGCAGCACAAGAGAGGAGAACTGAGATCAACTGCTCCCATATCCCATACTGGTCGAGTGTGGAGAGCTGCTGTGGAAGGAATATGCTGCTTGCTTTGCCACCAGGAGATGGGTGGCAGGTGGTAGAGGGGAATCATGAACTCAGGGGTAATTCTCCCAGGTTCAGTGATGTTGTGTGCTGTCCCTCACCTCCTGCAGACCTGCTGCAGTGAAGTTACCACTTCATGGTGAAGCTGCTGATTGTTTGATTTTCCTTTGTTATTTTTCTCTCTGTTTTTCCTGCTGCCTCTCAGAAGAAGGGTTCCACCAACTGTATTATATCACTCAGCAAAGCTGCATTTTCTCAGCTTTGCCATTTCCAAAACCAGTACCAGGACCTGATATTAAATTTTAACTTGTGAGGGTAACTACCACATATTGGCTTACAATCAACAGTCATGTTGTGGCAATCAAAGTGGTTGTCGTGGTTTAAGTCCAGATGGTAACTCGGAACCACGCAGCCACTCACTCTCTTCCCCCCGTTTTTCCTCCCCCCACTCCCGGAGGGATGGGGAGGAGAATCGGAGGAATGTAACTCCCACGGGTTGAGATAAGAGCACTCCAGTAACTAAGGTATAATACAAACCACTGCTGCTACCAATAATAATGATAAGGGAAATAACAAGGGGAGAGGACACAACCGCTCACCACCCGCCGACCGATACCCAGCCCGACCCGAGCAGCGATCTGGGCCTTCCGGGTGACTCCCCCCAGTTTCTATACTGGGCATGACGTGCTGTGGTGTGGAATAGCCCTTTGGGCAGTTTGGGTCAGGGGTCCTGCCTCTGCTTCCTCCCGGCTTCCCCTCCTCCCTGGCAGAGCATGAGACTGAGAAAGTCCTTGGTCAGAGTAAACATCACTGAGCAACAACTAAACCCATCGGTGTTATCAGCGTTGTTCCCAGGCTGAAAGTCAAAACCACAGCCCTGCACCAGCTACTAAGGAGGAGAAAAAATGACTGCTGGAGCTGAACCCAGGACAGTGGTAAATGAAAGGTTTAAGTAGACATAACATGGACAGAGAAGAATAATCATTTGAGCTAGTTATGTCTATGTATTTTAATATAAAATGAAATACACAACATACACAGTATCTATTTTCCATAATTTGATACGGTTTGCTTTCTAGCACTAGTATAAATACATAAATTATAGACATTGAAATATCTGTTATGAAATGTCTATTATGAAATATATTACAGAATACTTAAAATAATTGCAAACCCCCTAGATTTTTAAAACTTAAATACTTTCATTTCCAATAGAAGATGCTTAAGAAACCAATATAGCATGAGAAAAATGAAAAATTTAATTTTAAAAGTGATTGGTTTCAATGATACAGCAACATATAGAAATTAAAATTGCATTGCTCTTGCACTTCTCTCCAGCATGAAGAAGGAACAAGCAATGCAGGGTGAGGAAAACAACATTGAAGTTCATCTGAAAGCAGAAATAAAGTTTATAGGCACAATGCATCAACATAAGATAGGAATGTAACACAATGCTAAAAATGCCACAAAAAATAGGGGAGAAAAAGCTACAGAACTAAATAATAAATTAAAGGTTATGACCAGCTGATCAAACAGGGGGGAAAAAAATGTTATTTATAGAAACCTTTCCTCTTACAATTTTAGTGAAATACTTCTAAAGTGAAAGAACATATTGAAAATTATCAGTTCCATAGAAAGTATTTTTCCAAAGGATGTGTTTTGATATTGAAAGGGCTTTTATTTTACCATCTTGCTATAAACCCAAGCATTTGAAATAATCAGAGGAAATATTGTTTGAAACCCTCTAAACAGGGTGTGTGGGGGAGTGAAACTGAATGTTCTTTTTATTTTAGCTCATAACTTGTGAAGCAATCAGTCTCAGAAATATATTTTGATACTCTTTTTTGTGGAGATCATTGAATTCAGCTGAGTGGGTATGATGGTGAAAAGGGATTCTTGCATCACTGGGCTAGAAGGGAATTAAAGATTCATGGGAGCTCTGTAGAGGGATGGAAGTCTGGAAGAACATCAGAATTCACAATTAGTCACAGGGGAGAATTCTGCTGCAATTTTAAAATAATCAATACGTTGGGGTTTCATACTGTTAAGCTATAAATGTATTACCCCAGAAAATCGGACTCTTCATTACAGATTCATTACGGAACAGTAGTATGAGACCATATTATTTACATGTAATTATGTATATAGCCAAAACCATCCATCACGATGTGACAAACAATTAGTGTTCGGTTGTGGCTAGTCAATATTACTTTTCCAATTTTACTATAATGTTGAATTCTGATGAATATTTCATCTGAAAATTTTAGAGCAGTGCTCATGGATAGCTCACTTGTAAAAGTAGCATTTTACTTGATTAGTAAAGACACACGAGATTATTATTTTCATTTATACTGAAATTACTGTGTTTGAGCATGTGTTGGATGGGTCTAACACTGTAAAAATTGATCCGTGGTGGACCATCCCCAATCACCTGGAGTGGGGGTGCACGGTGGGGAGCCGGTAAGGCCACTCCTTCTGGCACAGGCTGGCCCCTTGCGTCAGGACGAATGTACACGGGAAAAGGAAGCCAGTGGGGCTGCTTCTCGGGACACAGGCTGACCCCCTGCGTTGGGATGAGTTGGCACTTTCGGGGATATAAAAGGCCCAGGGTTCGAGAAAGATCTAGAGAGAAGAGAGGGAGAGAAGAGAAGAGTAGGGGAAAAGAGGAGAGGGAGATGGGTGAGACAGATCCAACTGCCTTTATGGCCAACATTACCTCCGCAGGGATGCCCGCCAACTAGTGCCTGCCACCCCGTTTGCTCTCAATGCACCCCGGAGCTGGCCTCCTGGTCACTGAACAAATGTGTAGGTTGGTAAGAACTGTGCCTAATCTGTTCTTTGGTAGCCTTTAGGTCTCTCTCTTTCTGGCTTGGGATATTCTCTGGGTTTTACATCTGGTTTAGAGTTAGTAATAAACTTTCTAGTAGGTTGGGGTGTATATGTGTGGCTTAAGTTCCTTTCCCACCTGGAATCCTTCTATCCCTGGAACATAGCATTATTTAGCAGATGACATCTCAGGAAAATAAAAACATTGCCTCTGGAGAGCTCGTCAAAAAGGAAGCCCTCCTCCTTTGGCAAGCAAAATAGACAAAGACACTTTCTCTGGCAAAGCTGGATTCACCTCTACAGCATCAGATTGTGTCCCTTGTTTTAGAGGTGGCTTTGGCTTGCTTGGCCTGTTGAGAATTATCCCTAGCCAACGCTGTGACTCACATCATGAAGAACAGAGAGCTAACCTTCACCTTCCTGTCACCAGTTCCTGAAGATGACTTTTACTTCTGGTACTGCTGAATACTGTCACCCAAAGCATCTTTCTGAATGTTGTTATTTCAGGTTGAAGAAACACGCAAGATGGACATATGTTAATGAAAGTAGTAGTTAACATTCTTACAGCTTTACTGCGCACTCTTTCATCATATGTAATAGACATCCAAATAAGAATGGATAGAATGGTTACAGTTTAAGAACTCGTCATGTAAATGTCCTCTCTGGTCTTTAAATTAATACATTTAACCAAGCTCATATCCCTTTTGGAGCAACTTTACAGAACAGAGCTTTATTGGCACCAGATCTTTCAGACTCTTGGTATTATTTAGTAGAAACTAAAGTATAAAATTCTACAAGGGAGCATTTGTGCCACAATTAAAAAAACCCCAACAAAACAGAGTATAACGAGCATAGAATGCAGCATGACATACAGCATAAACTACTTCTCTCTAAGAAAAAAGACTGTATATTAGTAGAAATTAGTAATATTTGTTTTAATTTGCTCTGCATGGATGCAGCAGTAATAAATGACCCTTAGAAGATGAATCTTCCATCCTTTTTTATAAATTCTGTTATTTGCAGAGATCTCAGTCCAATTCCTAGAGCCAAAACTACCTCCCCAAACAGTTATGGTGTCCCTGTTAATATAAATCTTTCTATTAACTTCAGTGAATTTTAGATCAGGTAAATAAAGAAGTATTTTTAGAATATCAAAACCTTCCTGAAAATATTCCATGAACTGAAGAGGCTAAACTCAGTTGATACTATTGTTAATTGCCCATTGCTTCTAATACATCTTTCTAAAGGAACTTTCCTCAATCAGTTGTTCCTCTTAGCTATTGTCTTACCTTACTCCTTCCTCATTGACAATATTTATTTTTTTTTTAAGAAGCAAATACATGATTTTCCTAACATATTGGTCATGGTTATTTCAAAATAAATATTACAACCAAAATGGAAATAAATTAGATATGTCATGGACACGTAGCTATATGGGATAGATAAGTCAGTCATTTGTTATTATTCTTTTATCTTGACAGTTCTTATTGGCTCCAAATCAAATTTCGTGAAGTGTAGAAAATCTTAAATCATTAGTTCAACACTATTCTAGTTTGTAATCCCCAAATTTAAACTCAAGAGAAATCCGTATTTCAAACACACACACAATGTGAGACAAAACTGACAGAAGTAGTGCTCTTTACAGTTTCTGTGAAAACAATGATCTAAAAGCTCATGGTTATATCAGGTATCTGCAATAGAACCAGACATCTAACTAGGGATTTAATCCAGTGCAATCATAGGAACAGAAAAAATTCAAACTGGAAGGGAGTTTTAGAGATCTCTGAGTGCAACCCCACTGCCCTCAAAACAGTCAGTTTAGACCTGGCTCTGGTTGCTGAGAAGATTGTCCAGTCAAGCTATGAACATCCCCAAGGACAGAGATTTCACAGGCTCTCTGAGCAACCTCTCCCAGTATTTAACTACTTCTGTGATGAAAACGAATTTCTCAATATGTGATGGCAGTTTCCATTCTTACAACTATTCCCATTGCCTTTAGTCCC
The DNA here is from genome assembly GCF_000696875.1 of Nestor notabilis. Lineage (NCBI taxonomy): Eukaryota > Metazoa > Chordata > Aves > Psittaciformes > Psittacidae > Nestor > Nestor notabilis. The sequence continues at coordinate 62,896 of NW_009913177.1, read as the reverse complement.
ACCATTGTACACCCTTAAGACTTTGACTCTAGCCTCCCAATAGGCACTTGAAGAGAGCAACAAGATCCACCCTTAGCCTTCTTCCAAACCCATTTCTCTGAATACATCCGCCTTCTTCTAGTACACAACATATTTCTGTCCACTGCCCATTGTCGTGGTTTAAGCAAGAGCTGTCGTGGTTTAAGCCCAGCAGGTAACTCGGAACCACGCAGCCGCTCGCTCACTCCCCCTTCTTCTTCCTCCCCCTGCTCCCGGAGGGATGGGGAGGAGAATTGGAAGAATGTTGAGATAAGAGCAGTCCAGTAACTAAGGTATAATACAAACCACTGCTGCTACCAATAATAATGATAAAAGGAATAACAAGGGAAAAGGACACAACCGCTCACCACCCGCCGACCGATACCCAGCCCGACCCGAGCAGCGATCTGGGCCTTCCGGGTGACTCCCCCCAGTTTCTATCCTGGCCATGACGTGCTGTGGTGTGGAATAGCCCTTTGGGCAGTTTGGGTCAGGGGTCCTGCCTCTGCTTCCTCCCGGCTTCCCCTCCTCCCTGGCAGAGCATGAGACTGAGAAAGTCCTTGGTCGGAGTAAACATTACTGAGCAACAACTAAAACCATCGGTGCTATCAGCGTTGTTCCCAGGCTGAAAGTCAAAACCACAGCCCTGCCCCAGCTACTAAGAAGGAGAAAAAATGACTGCTGGAGCTGAACCCAGGACATCCATATGGATGGTTCTCCGCTAGGCTTGATCAAGTATGTCAATGTCTTTCTCATACTGGGAAATCCAAAATTGGACACTACTCCAGATGCCATCTCATAAATGGGGAATAGAGGGGGAAAATCCCTTCCTTCAGCTTTCTGGCCACACTCTTGCTAACACTTGCTGTTTGGCTTGATGAGCACATGGCCAATTCACATCGTGCTTGTCCACCAGAACCCCCATCTCTCAGTTTGCAAAGGTCCTTTCTAGCCACTAGTGCCCAGCCTGGATTGCCTTGGGATATTCCATCTGAACAGTATAACTTTGCATTGACATCAGATTCCTGTGTCCCACTCAGAAGTGGCCCAGTCTCCCCAGGCGCCTGTAACAAAGGGAAAGGCTGATCCTGTGGCTTTTGTTCATTTTTCTTTATTACAACTGTACCAAGCTATCAATGTTTTCATTATCAGAAGTGTCAAAGTCTGGCAAACGAATATGTCCAGCTCTGAGGAAAATAAATTATAGTTGAGGAAGCCACTTTAACCAGGTCCTGATTTCAACTGCTCCATATCAGTTTGATTAAATCAGCACTGGATGAGCTTAGCAATAACATTAGGTGGGTTTGATTAAATTGGAATGCTTCAGACAATTATGAAATACCTTTCGAGTAATAAAATGTTCCTCTTTTTGTCCTTTGCTTCACTTAATTTCATCTGTGTAAAGGGAAAATGTTCTTTTTGTACCAGTGGGCAAAACAAGTTGCAAATTCACAAGGTTGGTTTGAGTGGCAAGGAAAAACAATTAGAAACTGTTAGTAGATGGGTATTTTGAAATTTGGATATGTGGCTAGTCTTTGGATCTGTGCCTACTTTTACAGCAGAGCAAGACCTGCAAGCTAAATAATTCTTCACTCACTGATTTTCTTGGAGAAAAAACCTGAAAGATATATAACTGATTTCTAGCAGGAAAGGATCAGGATCTAATTTTTATTTTTTAGATGTGCTCTTTAATTCTGTTGTGTTTTATTTATGATTAGGAAGTACACGGTTTGTGTCTTTCTCTCAGCATTCTTCCTGTCATTCTTAGACTAAATGTACAAGAGGTTTTTTTTTCGTATGCCATATGCAGCAATGTGCCTAGAATGACAATAAATGTGCCCTACTAACATCATTTTGATCATGCTCAGAATTCCCAGTAGTCATTTTAGTCTTCTGTACCCTTTACTTGAAATGAATGGGAATAAAGATGTGTATCGCATCAACCTAAATATAATTCCAATGTGATTTATCCTACAAAGGAGATTAGAACATCTTAATGGTATGATGCTGCTTTTCCCTAGTGGAGACAAGTAGTTGATAAAATAGATGTTTAAATCTTCATCACTCAGTTTCTGATAACAGCAACTTAATTAAGAGTTTTCAAATGTGTTACAGGTAGTGCTCGTGCTGTTGCCAACTCCCACTGCACTTGGTTTAGGGGTTTTGGTATTTTCTTTAAAATCCCAGTAGCTAGATAAAATGCAAGATTTCCTTGTGAAACTTAGAGTATAAGCCAGTGTATTTAGTAAAGCCAAATTTACTTCGATCAGTGGTCACTGGGTTTGGGTGCCCTTTGAAGGCAATAGATATTCTGCCCTATTTGCAGACAGATTCACGCACATCACCAAAAATAACTTTTTGTTAACTTGAAACTGAAATCTATACCACTACAAGGCTATATATTTTCCCCTTTTCTATGTGGCAACATCATATTTGTTAGTGTTTTTTTGTAACAGTTGGGTGACTGAATTCATGATCACTTGTAAGAATTTACCCCCTTTAGTAGTGAAAGACTGCTTTTGAAGATAAAACCACAAATCTAAGTTTGACAAATTCCTTCACATTTAGGGCACAAAATAGCATAAACCCAGAGAAAGCTACTAAGATCTGTGTCGTATTAGCACTTAGCACAGTAAGTTGCTATTGTGTACACAAGAGACAATTGGATTTTGCTGTTCACCCTTTGTTACTTTTCAATCAACTGCATCCATTTATGAAAGCATGAAAAGTCTAAGAAAATGTGTTCTTGTTCTTTGGCTTTCCGCTGAAGAAGGTGATGTTTTAAGGGGGTAGTGGAATGCCTGTGGCACCTCACATGAAATTTTGAAAGGGTTTTAAAAGCATATTCTCTCTTCAAATTGGGACATTTCAGTAAAAAAACCAAACATATTATGGACAGTTTGGGATTTCCATTATCTTTGCAATTACCAAAACTTTGTGATTTTGAGGACAAAAATGGAAATCTATCAAGAAGAAGTTTCCAACACATAGCATGCTGCCATTTATCTAAGGAGTTAATGAGATGTGTACAAGGACAATTTCAATGTTAGTTATATTATCTTGGGCCAGCTCTTGAATTCTGCTGCTATTGGCTATGGGCTGGTACCATTCTCATCTTTTGTACTTTTGAAACTTCTTGGCCACAAATAGCTGCTGGTTCCATTTGTGTACTTGCACAATCTTGCATGAAAAAACTCCTAGAATACTTCTATATTACGAGCAGAGAGTATTCAGGGCAAGGATATATTCTATCCGTGAACCTCATACAATGCATAGCACTTTTGGGTACCTGGTGCATGACGGAAGTGAAGAGGACAAGGAGAGTCTAGTGACAAGGAGCAACCTGGTCTAATGGAAGGTGTCTCTGCCTGTAGCAGGAGGTTGGAACTGGGTGAGCTTTAAGGTCCCTTCCAACACAAACCATTCTATAATTCTGTGACACCAAGTTGACTGGGAGTGTGGATCCGCTGAAGGGTAGGAAGGCTCTACAGAAGGATCTGGACAGGCTGGATCAGTGGGCTGTGGCCAATGGTAGGGAGGTCAACAAGGCAAAGTGCTAGGTCCTGCACATGGGCCACAACAACCCCATGCAATGCTCCAGGCTTGGGGAAGACTGGCTGGAAAGCTACTCATGGAAAAGGACCTGGGGATGCTAAGTGACAGAGCTGAACATGAGCCAGCTTGTGCTCAGGCAGCCAAGAAGTGTTTTTCCCAGTGAGTGGTCTAGTTTTCAGTCAGTGATTAAAGACAGTTCACCTAAGGAAAATTAAACCCCCCTTCCATAGATGTGTTGCACAAATTAACAGATTTCTTTGCAAGGCATAACAATATTTTTAATGTAAACATTTAGTACATACTTATTTTGGTTTCTTTATTTCATATATTCACAGAAATCAGGATTCTGCAGCTCACATTCCATGAACAATTCTGTTGAAAAGGAAAAGATTTGGTAGGCACCATGAAGTAAGTAGCTGATTTTTTCCATCCTGTTTTTAAAGTTAAATCAACAGAAAGTTCTTCCTTTTTAACAAGGTAGCAAGATGTTTGTTGTTGTTTCTGTGTGAGGAATGGTGTGAAAAACAAAGCTAAATGATTTTTAAAGTCTGTGTCCCTAAGAGACACAAACCATGTATCCTTATGGGGGCCTCTCTGTCTGAACAGGATCCTTGCCTTTAGATATTGATGAATTCCTTGTGAATGAGGCCTGCAGCTTGGTCAGTCCTTTGGGCTGTTAGAAGTTCACAATGTGATGGTGCACATAATGCTATCTGTGTTGAACTGGATGTGAAGTGAACTTAAATGATTAGCAAGTCTCCCCTCTAAAGATCATTAACTAAGCAATGAATCAACAAAGGAAACCACAGCATGATGAAACTGTTGCAGCCCAGGGTTATTACAACACATGGGGCACCATCAGAGCATTCTAATCCCTCTCAGGAAAAATCTTTTATTACAGCAACATCCTCTGAACTTCTCTTATTGATACAGAAATTACTGGGATGAAACATTTGGCAAAGCAATATCAGCATTGCTAAGCAGGTTGCACATACAATCATAGAATGGTTTGGGTTGGAAAGGACCTTAAGATCATCTAGTTCCAACCCCCCTGCCATGGGTAGGGACACCTCACACCAGACCATGTCGCCCAAAGGCTCTGTCCAGCCTGCTCTTGAGCACTGCCAGGAATGGAGAATTTACCACTTCCTTGGGCAACTTGTTCCAGTGCCTCCCCACTCTCACAGTAAAAAACTTGTTCCTTATATCCAACATGAATTTCCCCTGTCTAAGTTTGAACCCATTACCCCTTGTTGAATCACTACAATCTCTGATGCAGAGTCCCCCTCCAGCATCCTTGTAGGCCCCCATAGTCACTTTCCCTTTATGAATTCCCATCAATATTTCCAGTAACGAATACAACTATCTGATTCTGAACCAGAGATATGGTGAGAACAAAATGCTTCTATTAGATGCAATTTGACAACAAAAATCTTTACTTTTAATGTTAATGACAAAAGATCAGAAAAGTGTATCTGAACAAAGCATGAAACTCTTCATTCAGCTTGAAAGAGTGCCCCAGTATCCCACTGTGTGTTTGAAATCATGCAAGATATTCTTCTGCAGGTGGGATGCTTCCAAGCTTGGGCAGAAGATGTGAAAATGGGATTCTGATTGTACCTTTGACACACTTAGATTTCTCTGGAAACAAGTGGAAAGCATTAAGCTATCTTTAAAAGACTTCAGCATCACTCAGTGCCAAGAATTTGCACTGTATTAAGCTGCTGTCAGCAACTGTATGCTGGTTTCTTGACAGACACCAATAGAGGCATCATATGCCACAACTGGGGATACAGGGAGAGATGGATCTTTCAGGCCACAGAGTGTGTGGGTCACTATATTTATTCCATCTAGCCTGAAAACAACTAGCTGCTTTAACAAGAACATAGTGACTGAGAGCAGTTGTGTCAAGAAATACTTTTCACTGCCTGAAATCAGGTTTATGAGAGTATAAGGGTGGCTTGGAGTGAGATCTGCCTTGTATTATTTCCATATGTATTGCCCCTCTCAAGGGAAAAAGCAAAATATCTGCTAGGCCTTTGGAGAAAGCTGGGGAAGAAAGTCAGCTCAGAAGTTTTTGCCACCTTCTTCAGTATTAGATGGAAAATTTAACTGTGCTTCCTGAGTCTAGGCTAGCCAAAGCTTAGATGCAATGAGCTGTTCAAGTAAAACAAGATAAATGTGGGCACCTGAGAAATTACTTCTGTACTCTAAATATGAAAATATGTATTGGGCTTTGGGGTTTTTGTGTAGGACTTTTACTCCAAAAGTTAAATTAGGTGGAAAACTTTTTATCTCCTTATGATCACAACTGGGTGGATTCTCCTCAAGATTTTGTCTTTTTTCCCAACTATCCCAGTTCTACCCAATCTTTTGAGTAAAGGGCAATGCCAATAGTCTGTCCAGAGGCTGGACATCCACATATTGACAAATTTACACATTGAAGTTATGTGAAACCCATGTCTGAGTAGTCATATTAGTTTTGTTCTTGGTTCTTGTTTTTGTTACAGTGGTCAACATTTAACAGATTTATTTCCTGAAGTAAACATTTTAATAACCAATGTCTCCTGTAACTCCTAATTCTGTCTATATAATCATGTCTATTTCAAATTCACAAGGAATTCATTACTGGGGCTTCTGGATGCAGTGACCATTGGAATTCTGGGCCCCTGCTCTCTTAAATAGGCCCAGTTGGACAAAAGCAGAGAAGCAGTCATGCATGGCTACACAATCAGCTTTTAAAAGTATTGGCCAGGATATGCTTAACAGAAATACCGTAAACCTGTAAAAGAGTTACAGCTATTCCTGGTAGCGACAGTAAAACTTCAAAAGCCCTTAGTCTACCCTTGTCCTATAATTTCATCTCCTGTTTTTCCTTTGTGTATATTTCTCAGACAAAATGCTAACAGCAAAATCATTCCAGACATATGTCTTCTATTAACTTGTTGAACTCCAGAAAGTTGTAACACTCCATTAGAATGATTTCCCCTCTCCCTGAGATGCCCTGCCACAAATTATAGAGCAACTTGAAGCATTACTTGTTTGTACCTGAAAATACTGTAGTCCTGGGAAAAAAATCACTCTCCCTTTCAAAAGAGAAGTTTCGTTCTGAACTGGGCCCAGAGGCATTGCAGGCTTCTGCTCTGAATTACCATAAATGAATTTGATAGCCTGAGGTTGTGTTAGTTGAGATTGATTGAAACTTCAGTTGGGTTTAATCCTGCTGCTTGGGAGAAAGGAATATAAGTTGCAAGCAAAATGGTAGCCCTGAATGAGATGATCAATAAATAAACTCTTCCAGAAATCTGAGGTATTACATTTCATGTGAACTATGAGCTTATTTAATAGAAGCTGTGCTAAAATGACTATAATCCATATCAGGAGGGAATGTTTGATATTTTTATGGCAATTTATTAGAGTTTAAGTTCATTTTTCAAAAGCATGATCACACTTGCTATTTTTATATGGCTCCTTGAAATGAATCCCCTGAATTGAGCCTTCCAGTTAAAAAATGATGAGCAGTAATTAGGGTATAAATTATTTAAAGGTCTTGTAGTTTAAGCAGACATAAAACTGACAGGTAATTAAATTCCTGGTAAACTACAGGGGATACTGGTGGAAACAGGTGGAAGCAAGTATTTCACAAGACCTGAGAACAAGTTTGAGTGCTCGGGAGATGGTGGCATGTGGATGAAAGCTGGCATTTTTCAATCTAATGCTGGCTTAACAAGATGTATAAGAAAGCTTATGGCACTGGTGTGCATGTCCCCTTTGGGGCAGGGTGAGGATAAAGTTCCACATTTAGAGCTCCAGATGGGAACAGCCAGCCCCCACTCTTTGAAAGCTTTCTCTTCCTACCGTCTCTTTATATGCATAAGTGGTGTACACAGGCTTTGGAGAGTGGTTTCACAGCTGCTGTGAAACCAAGCACAGCAAGTAAGCCAAGTTTGCCAGCATCTATCAATTTAGTTTGGAACATAAATGCTAAGGGCTCTAGTACATTGTACTTCCCCTGTCCCTCCAGAGGCAGGAAACTTAGAATAAGCAAATATTGCCAAAATGTCTCTGCCTGATGGAAAGAACTTACTTTAATTTTCCACAAAACCGAAATAGTCATTTAATATTCATTTGCCTTTTTGTGCTAGCACTGTCCCAGTTAGTAAACAGCTTCCTTAGAAAGGAATAAGATGTGGCAAACCTGCAGTTATTTAACAATTTGTGGAATATCTTTGTAGAATAATCTACATTTATTTTTAAGGAATATGCAGCAATTATGTTGAACCACAAATCTCTTTTCAATAGCCATGACCATGCAGTGTGTATACTTCTGCACATCTTTATGCTCCTTATTTATGTTTTACAGTGGCAAAAAATAACGTGAACACATAGGTGTGGTAAAACAAGCTGGTTAAATAACTTTATATGTAATCAAAGTTATTTTCTTTGTACACTGAGATTTCCTTTCATCACCTTATGCTACCTGCCTTTGCTTATGTGAGCAAGGTGAAGACACACAACAACTAATTAGTAAGCTACCATGAGGCTACACAATGATTTTCTTCACGTTACTGAGTCTGTCTTGTTATTTTAATACAGCTCAGGACATTGTTGGTTGGTTTGTTTTTATTCTCTGAGCTTGGTACTGCCAAAAAATAAGACAGTCATCAAATATAATGTAGCACAGATCTTATGGCTACCTTATTTTACAGCATTTTTGAAAGCACTGTCAAGGCTGTTGGTGAAATTTAAAGTCATACCATGGGTGCGTACTGCCTTCAGATGGCACTCTGGTTTTTCCACTCCCAGGAGTGGAAATTGCGGCTCAATAATGTAGGTTTTTAGTTGCTTCTCACCAGTTCAATGAGGATGTAGACCAAAGATGGTTGTTCTTTCTGAGAATGTGGAACACTCCGAATGCTACAGAGAAGATAGAAAATCCAGCCTGTGAAAAAATTAAGATTTCAGTAATTATTCCTATTCCTTTTAAAGAATCACAGACTGGTTTCCGTTGGAAGGGACCTTAAAGCTCATCTAGTTCCAAGAGAGGAAAAATATCTAAATTTGGGAATATCTAAAATGAAAATTTTTGAAAAAATTGAACATGTCTCAAAACAGTTTGTTTTCTTCAACTCTGAGTGTCAGAAAAACTAGAGACTTTCAGTTCAGAAGTGCCAAACCAGGGCGATTTATTCTTGATATTTCAGTGAAATCAGTGTTCAGCTTTTGGTGGAGAAGTGCATTGTTATGCAAAATATGTCAATTAAATAAGCAGCAGGTTAATTTTTATTTAGCTTAGTTCTCCTTGCCAAAACTTCCCTTCTCTTTAATGTCAGGACTCTGCTATTGGAAGCAAACTGAAGAGCCTTTGGTTCTGACTCCACAGAAAGACTCTATAGAAGGTATCTTCAGTGGATTAATTTCTCTGGGTTGTTTCTGCTTCCCTGCATACACAATTCTGTAGTCCTGAAGCATCTATGTATAATAACTCTTTGCAAACAGTGAACTTTTCTTTTGTAAAAGTATTTTTCAGTCTTAGCATTCCTACACAGTTCACAGTGTATCAGACATCCACACTGGTGGCAGACTTGATAATACATCTTTACAGGCTTTAGGCTCAGCTGTGTGAACAACTAAACTGGATGGGGTTCAGTTGTCCTCTCAGGGTGACTGAGAAGGGGTGAGACCCTAATGTATGTAGTCAATACAGCCTGAGCCCATCCTCCTTGGGAAACTGCAAAAGGCACCACTGAGGAATCCATCTTTAATTGAACTGTCAGTGTTTTAGCGAACGTGTATCCATGCTTAGCAGTTTTGCCTAAGAACTAGCCTCCTAACCCAGACAGTT
>NW_009913177.1:37223-53447 GCF_000696875.1 Nestor notabilis | reverse complement strand
GCAGGAAACACAACCTTTCATTAAAAAGAAAAAAAGAATTTTGAGTCCTTGTACATATGGAAGAAAGCTGGACAGCATAATCACAGAATCACAAAATGGTCTGGGTTGGAAGAGACCTTAAAGCACATCCAGTTCCAGCCCCCTGCCCCCTTCCATGGGCAGGGACACCTTTCACTCGACCAGGTTGCTCCAAGCCCCGTCCACCCGGGCCTTGAGGGGGCAGCCACAGCTTCTCTGGGCAACCTGTGCCAGGGTCTCACCACCCTCATAGTGAAGAATTTCTTCTTAATGCAATGACATTGTTATGATCCAGGAAGCTAAAAGCAAAGAAAGCCAGGCAAACAGCTGATTAAACTAAATTTTAACACATAATAATTATGATTTTTTCCCCCTAAACCTTTTGGTTTTAAGGCCTGACTAATGCTTTGTGAATGGTAAAGATAAGATTATAGAATCACAGAATCAGAGAATGGTTGGGGTTGGAAAGGACCTTAAGATCACCTAGTTCCAACCCCACTGCCATGAGCAGGGACACCTTACCCATCTAAAAATTCTTCCTGAGCTGACTATTGGGATGGCTTTCTTTGATCATGTGCCACTAGAAAGATAATGCATTCTGGATCCTCCAATTCCATGTGCCCAAAAGTTATACTACAATATGGTGATCCTTAACTTGACTGGGGTGCTCCAGTGTAGTAACCCCTCATTTAGTAGAGCTGCCCTGGTTCACTGTGAGGAGGTCTCTACCCCTTTGGAGCCAGAGGTAGACATGGCCCATGTTAAAACTCTGTTGTGTTGCACAGAGTGCACTAATACTATATATGTCATTACAATTAAGTATGTTCCAGCCTAAAATTTTTTACAATAGCTTTCTTTCTGTTTTGAACAATTTAAATAATGTTAAAAATCAATGGGGACACATAGGAGGGCAGATTTTGGCCTTGTCTTATGGAGTGCATGCACTGGATTGTACAATTTTGTGAGGTAAACTATGTAACATACTGTAAACTATGAGGTCACTGCTTCCTTTTTATAATCCACATCAGATTTCCGTACTGAGGAAACATACCTAAAAGCTCCAGAACCCCCTAAAGACTTGATTAGTTTTAGGTCTTTGGAGGGTTTCTGCCCTTTAAATCTAGCGATGTTTCCTCAACTAAACCTGGTTGTGTGTACTGTTAGTAATAACAATTAATTTTGCATACCCAAGAAAAGCTTTTACCCTGTTTTACAGCTTAGTACAGGATGCGCAGTGCACAGCATAGCAAAAGTAGTTTGGCCAGTAATGAAATCAACCCTATATTTGCCAGGAATACTAAAACCCAAAGTCAGTAGGCTTACCAATATTTTAATTATCTTTTTTTTCCTGAAGAATAAGAACACAGCTTAAATAGAGAGATCAATAATATATCTTCTATATGTTTCCTTTTTAGGTTTTTAGGCATTGTCATAAATCTTAAGAGATGTTTTTCATGGTTGCACAGGGTATTGGACTATTTCCTTTTTATTTCAGTGGGAAACTGACACATAAATCCCATAGGCCTGGATTTTTCAAAGCGCCGTGAGGACTGCTGATGTTATTTGGGTTTCTTCTTCATGTTTAGGGAAGGAAACATTTTAAGTGAATATGCCAACAGTGATGGTCTATCACCATGATTTTAAAAGTATTTTTCTCTCCATGAAAGACATTGTAAAAACAGATAGTTGTGACTAAAAATGCTCCTATATAAATGCAACAAGTGGTTACTCTGTTGCCAAAGTTACGATAGCTCTTAACTGTGATTAGGACCCCACTGCACTAGGTGTTGTACATTCATGAGAAAATAATACGTATCCCCCAAAAGCATAAAATCCACACGGAAATGAAGCCTGAATTGAAAGCATTTCCATACTAACCTTACACATGGGAAATTGAATGAACTGGTATGGGGGCTCTTAAAGCACTGTATATTAAGGATATCCTGTTATGGCTTCATCCCTTGTATCAGTATCTACTTCATTTGGGAATTTAAGTATGATGTTAAATAATTATGTACTCTGAGATCTTAAAAAAAATAATTAGCCCTTTTATTTCTGTTGAATAGGAGTCTAATAACTTTGAAGATCAGACTTCAGACCCTGTTGAACCTCAACCCATTTGATTTTCATTTAGACATAGAGACTACAATGGTTAGCAGACCTTAGCTCTCATAATGCCACACCTGGCATACCCTAACTAGTTTGATCTCCACTGCATGGAAACCACAGCCAAAGTCCCTCAGGCCTGGCACAACGCAGGAAAAGTCAGGCTTAGTATAACATGTTGTGCAAAGGCTAGAGGACTGACCAAGGAACTATGAAACAGAAGGAAGAAATCATGATGAGAAAGGCATAGCTTGAACTCATCTCCTTCCAGGAATTAGAAGGCTATCAGGCATATGGATCAGTTACTTTCCTCTGTTCAGTCCTGACTTTCCTTGGGAATCAAGCATTTCTGCTTTTTTCTGAGGTTAGGCTAATCTTCTTTAAAAAAGGTGCTAGAAAATTTATCTAATAACCCAGTAGAACAAGGACTAATGTGGGCTATAGACTTGAATTCAGTTCCCTCTTTCCTCTAGCAAATGTTCTTTCTTTTCCCCCTCTTTTTCCCTCACTTCCCCTTCTCCCTACCCCCTTTCCCCCTTCCATTTCTCCCTCCCTCCCTCCCTTCCTTCTGGTTTTAGCCATCAGCCAGTAAAATACTGACAGATGATACGTTGTCAGTCCTTTCTGCCTGAAGCTGTCCCACACCGCCTTTGATAATGAAATATTTATAGAGAACTGCAAGAGAGAGAAGGCAGGTTTGAGACAAGGGAGAGAGCCTACAGCCCAGTGATAGCATTAAGTTAAGAAGGGTGAGATTTGCTTCTTGTTCCCAATCAATAAGTAATATAAAAAATTAATTATTTAATGGAGTAGGTATTAGGAATCTGATCTCTCTTTTCCATGTGACACTATGTTACTATTTCTGGTTCTCATTTCTGGAGTAAATTATTGATATAGAAATTATGTATGAGAATTTAGGTTTATTTATCTGTAAAGTGTTTCATATAGGGAAGATTGTCATACCTTCATCTATAATATGATGGGCTCTGAGATGACAATTACCATTTAGGAACAAGGCATTAGAATCATAGTATAAAGGCACATGTTATGCCCAGAAAATCAATCATTAGGAATGACCAGGACAGAAGAAGTTAATGGAGAGAAAACTGCATTAAACCACTAAAACCATCAATGGTTTTCTGACACCAGAAATATCACTGATGGTTATGGTCCTTTGACCTCACAAAATACATACTAGAACCAATGTTCCAGAGAGGACGAATTCAAAAGAATAGAACGGCTTCCACACAGAGGATGACTGCACAGATTAGTGATCTTCAACATGGAATTTAATCAAGACAGAAGTCTTCAAAATTATGAGTAGCATGATATGCTGTCATTTTGTCTTTTCCAGCACAAGAAATCAGGACAGTCAGGGCAGGGCAGTAAAAAAAACAAACCACCAAACAACTCACAAACAAACAAACAAGCAAAAAACACAACAAAAAGAAACCCCAAACCAAACAAACCAAGAAGGAAGTCCTGTTAGATCTGTGAAGTTCTTTACTTTAGGGCATTCTGGATGACAAAGTATATTATGCCAAAAGGAGACTAATAAGTATTTAGAAGAGAGATTCATCAAGCATTACTTAGTAGACAAATACCAGCAGGCTTTGGTATTTTGGGGGTATTTTCCAAGCTGGAAGTTGTTGGAGACTGAGAGAGTATTAACGGGGAAAATACTGCACATGCCTGCCTTGTTCGTGGCCTACCATAGGTGCTCACTTCTGCTTTTTGATGGAGTCAAAGCAACAAGCTGTGGTCTGAGCAAGTATGACAACTCCTGTGTTCTTCTGTAATCATTCCTTGCATGTGGAACTGTTTCAGCAGCCAATATGAGTTAAAAGATTGTGCCCAACCCTTATTCCCTCGAATTTCCACTGGAAGCAAATCCCCTCACTCAGAGGAGAAAGCATGGATTTTCTGCATCACACTTGAATGACCCTCCTAACATGCACAAGATCCTACAGGAAGCCTATATTCTAACATGGGACTTAATTCGAATCTTCTCAATCTCAGAATAATTCTTTAGTCATCAGCTGTCTGGTTTTGCTAGTGAAGATTCTGTGGAATCAATGATGTAATTTTGATTCCTGATAATTCTGTAGTCTGAAAATCAACAGCAGTCAGGGTAAAACATTTTGGTGTCCACCCACGTGTTCACTGAAATATGTGTGTGTCAAATGATTTGTCTTGATCTTCACAAGACTTTCTGATATTCTTGAAAGTTACAAGGTGCATTTGGTTATTTAGAGACTACAAACTTGTTTTTTCACAACCGGAAGACATACGGGGTAATAAAAGAACAGATAATGTTGTACCTGTCAGTTTGAAAAAGCACTTACGGAAAACTTCCTGCCATACTTGGTCTAGACCTGAAAGCCAAATTGAGACATATGTGTTAACTTTAAAGCACTAACAAGCCGAGTTAAAAACATCGTAATAATTATTTGGTCAGTAATGTTTGGAGCAACCTTTATGTAGCTAAATGGTTAATTATCAGCAATTCTGCCCCAGGAATTTGGCTTTAAGGTAAAAGAAGGGAGTTTTAGGTGGTATATTAGGCAAAAGCTCTTCCCTGTGAGGATGGTGAGGCCCTGGCACAGGTTGCCCAGAGAAGCTGTGGCTGCCCCATCCCTGGCAGTGTTCAAGGCCAGGTTGGACACAGGGGCTTGGAGCAACCTGCTCTAGTGGAAGGTGTCCCTGCCCATGGCAGGGGGTTGAAACTGGATGAGTTTTAAGGTCCCTTCCTACCCAAACCATTCTAGATATGATATGATATGATATGATTCATTGTAAAAGAAAACCAAAGATTAATATCTCTAACAGAATTCAGAGTTTTTTAATAAAATAAAATGAAATAAAATTGAATAGAATCAAATCAAATCATGTTGTGGATGTGAAGTGATGTTGAGGGGCCCACTTTAAGAATGTTTCCCAGAGGGTTTTTTTTGGTACTTTAAAAATAATCGTACATCTTGCAAGGACTAGAGATAACTTGTGCATGTACTCTGCTGCTATTCAGACCACGTTGCATACGCACTTCCACAAAATGATCAAGCTTCATCCTAAAAGTATTAAGTTTTCTTCTCTCAGCATCCATGCAGAAAGGTGTTCTAGAATCTCACTGGCCAGATGGTTAGGCAACTGATATTCTAAGTTTTATAAATTACGAGTTTGTTCTTTAGTCCCTATCTTACATAGTCGCAGGCTTCAGGCACTCCCAGATTCCTGTTACCACTGAAGGATAGCAAGATAAGTCAGATTTGCAAATTTCTACAACTAGAGAATATATTAATAAACACGAGTGAGTGATGGAGGGAGGGTCCCATTAATCATCATCTTTAGGAGAAATATTTCACCACTTTCTCCCCACAGTCATTAGTACCTTAATGATGACTGTAGCTCATTTGAAAGTCTCAGTGTGATAGTTAAAATCTCACATGTCTTTGGAATCTCTGTGCAGATACTCGGATGTATCTGTGTAGGGGTCTGGCTGATGGGTGATTTTCTCCTTTCTTTTCAGAATTCATTTTGCTCAAGGTGTAAACCAATTGCTGTCAACATACAGAATGAACAGGCAGTTTAACAAGAAATATTTTAAACTTTCTGACACCACTTCTGTTATTTTTTATTGTTTACCCACTACCTCCTAGTTTAATCATAACCTTAATTTTTACTCTAGTAAATTGTGTCTCTTCATCTTGCCAAGAGCTAGAACAAAGTCCAATGTACTGATTACATCTGACTGACAAATCAAGGCATTTCCTCTTTCTCCAGGGTTTTCAGTGTTGAAGTTCCTATTAGAAGACCTCAAAACCTTTTCTAGACTCTACTCAGGGCTTGGATCCATCATGTATTCTAATATTCTCAAAATTATCTTTGACTATAACGTTATGATAATAAACAGTTTATTCTTTCTTCATCAACATCATTACACTCCATTTCTTTCCCAGTCTGCTTCATGGTGAAGAAAAAAAAGGGGGAAACTCCCAGTGGTCCATTTTTGGTGTTTTTCAACAGTAAACCTGTTTTTCAACCTTGTTAACCAGCACTGACATTATGCAGTGCTTTAGGAGGTGTTCTTTTTATGGATAATACCCTGGTGACACAAACCAGAGCAGCAATGGCAGCAGCAGAAGCAGCTGAGGTAGTAGCATGTTTTTTAGTGGATGAAACAGAAGAACTTGCCGAACCTGTGAGAATGTGACCCATAGGAGAACTTGTTGCCAACTTTCTCTCTTTCAGAGCTTTTCCTCTTTCTTTTTCATTATGTTTGACATTTGTCTGAGACTGTTTCGTTAGCCCTAAGTAGTTTATGGTAATGAACAGAAGAAATAGGGTCTGCTCTGATATGGAAAGTAGACAAAGAAAATATTAAAAAAAACATGTTTCAAAAGATGGAAAAAGCATTTGTGAAGTGCTTATGATCCCCCTCTTTGTCTTCAGATGCTGGTAGAAGCTGATGTTCTCCATTCCTTGCACAGTTCCTTATAAACAGAATCAAGTGTCATTAATTTTTATCCCTAATTAGAGCTGGTTTGTTTTCCTCTACCTTTACTTGACAAAAAGTACCAGTCATGACTTTCCAGTTAGAAATTACCCACACTTGCTCAGCTGGACCCCACTGCTGTGTCTATGACCCATTTTGTATGTTTGGGGTTTTTTTTCCCTAAAATCAACTAAAAACTGAGGAAAACTGAAAAAATAAAGTTACTCAGCAGTGCTCTCACACTTAACGTCTTACTTCTGTAATAGATCAAAATGCTAACTTTTACTTATGTGGCCTTAAAGAGTCAAAAGCAGGGTGTTTATCAGAATACTTACGTAATTTTGGTTCCACTTAGAGAGAAACCCCAAGTTTTACTAGTCTTTTATGGTGGTGGGATCTCATCACAATTGTTCTTAACCAGGGCATGGGGCTAAGTATTGCCAATAGCAGGATTCAGGTGGAATGCACAAACGCAGTGTGCAGTAATGTGATTGTAAGATTTTAGAAGCTTTAAAAATAATTTTAGTAATTTTCCTTTATAAAGCACATTCAGAATTGCTATAGAGATTCTGCTAGACCTTGAGAAGTCTAGGATGAATTCCCAGATGGATTCAAACATCAGACGTAGAGGCATGAAGTAAACTTAGTTAATTTGGCTGAGGAGCGAATGCCTTCAGGATTCAAAAGCAACCCCTGGCTCATCAGGGGAGACCCACCACATTACTTCAGTTTTCAGTACTTCTTAATTTGTGATAAATCCTGATGGTAGACAGTAGTGGTAATATCACATTAACTTTTTGGTGTTGAGTTGTTTCTGTATGGTTGGCAACGGAAAAGAAGCCAGGCTTTTGCACCAAGCTCATCTTTCTGTTCTTTATCGTACATCTGGCCCAATGTGCAGAGAGATTCTGTGAAAAATCACCACCACAAGTTGTAATTGATGTGAAATACAAAAAAGAAAAAGCCCTGTTTGCCATTCAGTCAGTAGCTGCATTGCCAGAACAGGAAAAGTGATGAGGCAGATAACCTACTTCCTCCATCTCTTCTCCTTGCTACCCACACATATATAAGCAAGCATCTTTTAATGGAGCATTTCATATTTCATCCATCCTTTCATGTCCTTTCCTAGTCACACACCAGGTACTGCTGTAGATCAACCTCTATGAGAACTTTAAGAAAGAGTTCTTTACCAAGAGAGATATTGCTTCACAGTTAAAGACAAGCTGCTTCAAAAGCAAGAACTCTGTACTCAGATGTAGAAGGTGAGGCAAGGGCATACTCTTTCTTCTGCTTGAATAACTAGGATATTTTCTTCAGAAATTGGCATTTAGGTTGTGACCAAAGACTAAAACACATGCCAGGTTGAATGGGGCTTGGAGCAACCTGGTCTAGTGGAAGGTGTCTCTGCCTGTGGCAGGGGGTTGGATATGGTGATCTTTAAGATCCCTTCCAACCCAAATCAGTCTGAGCTTCTATGCTTCTATGAACTTATGGAAGATGTTACTTACATATTTGTGGGGAAAAAAAAAACCAACCCACCAGCAACAAACAAAACAGTATTTCAAAATCAGATTCGTTTTGCTGTTGTTGTGTGACTGCATGAGTTTAATTTAATGCATACAGAACCCTTCTTAGCATATCTATCGAGTGCTTTCAGGATTATATTACAAAGCAAAGAATCCCTTATTTTTGTTATGATTATGTACAAAGTATATGCAGTACTGTTTGTACTGTACAAGGAAGTAATGCAACTTCTGCCCTAAGGTTTTAAAATCTGATTAATCACTTGTGCCTACTGAGCAAGTTTCAAGCAAGTGTGTTTTTACAGTTACAGTTGTCTAGCTTGTAAAGTTGTGACATGATCTTCTCCATGCTAAGGTTTTCACACCTGATCTAATTTAAAATGTACTGAACAAGGAAGATTATCTACATTTATTATCTGTTATCTATGCATGCTTCTTTAAGAAGATGCTCTATATATCTGCAACAGCTTCTGGTTACCATGTAAAGCAGGAATTACCATGGTGACTACCTGTATGCATTTTTTACTGCACAGCACAAGGAGAAGGCAAGAAAAGCTACAGAAGTTGTTGGGGCAACACAAGTTACAGCAGCCTTTGGTTTGTGTAGCTTACTCACTGTGTTAAAAGCATTGTCATTGTCTTAGGATAGAATTAATATATTTTATCCATTAAATCCAAAGGAGTCATATTTTATTGGAAAATTGCTTGGACTTCTTGTGTGTCTGTGGTTTATGGCACAGAGAAATATACTTGCTCACAGTTAGGAATGAGAAAGAAAAGAGCCTTTCACTCGTTTATCTCAATGATAAATTATTAGGCATTCTGTATGCTTCCGTTACATTAGTGCAGAAATGAACACATTTCTCAAAGAAATAAATTCAGGCTGCTATTCCTTGAGGAAAATATATATAAGCAGTGTCTAAAGCGTTTTTAGAAATATGAATGCAGAAAATTCAGTCAAATTGAATTTCCTCACATAGGATTGCTGTGCTTGCTCACGCATTTTCTTCCAAATGCTACATTGAGATGTGTAGAACCTGAAATGCAGATGTTGGTTTTGAGGAGCTAATAGTTGTATTTAGAATGGATATGCCCCTAATAACATAGTTCTAATATCTTCCTCTAGAGTTACTATGTGCGAGTGGATGTGGCGTGTAATGTTATCCACTGGCAATTGCTCTCATTCTTTCAGGAGCATTTGTTACTCCTTCATTGTATGACTGCAAAGCCAGGAAGCTCAAAATAGTTTATTGAAGTGCCCAGTAAAATTAGGTTTCTTGCAATTCAGTGCTTAAAGGAGAATAATAGAATTTTTAGAAGTGCAAAAACAAGCCTGTACCCACAGCCTGATATTACAGGAGTCCCCTTTACAGAAATAAGAGTAAAGAATTGTTCAGTGTCATTCCCAGCATTTCAGCCACAATTTCAGGTTCTGATGAGTCACAGCTCTGCTGGAATCAAGAATTAATTCATGCTGAAGTTAATCAAAGTCCAATCCAATTAATTCAAGTACATGTCTACATTTTTCTTCTTCACCAAAATGTAGCATAGCTCAATAGCACGTTACAGCTGGAAACTGGGTTTGGTTCCTAGCTTGGCCACTAGCCTGCTGGTCCTGGTCCTTTCAGTTTGTGGTATCTAGATTTTCCTACATGTAAGAAAGGATAACATTTTCTTTTCTCTGTGAAGATCTCTTTGAGATCACTCTGGTAACATATAAACAATCAGCAGCTTTGCTGTCATTTTCATGAAACAAAATATTAGATCAGTTGTACTGTAGCCACATCTTTCTTCTCTGCTATCTGCTCTTCTTCCCACTGTCATGTACCCAGAAAAGTGAGTCACCAATTCTGTATGGTCACAGAAGTGAGACTGTGGGACCAAGACCTTTGCTGGTGTCTCAGTATATAAAGCAGTATAAAGAAATAAGGACTACTTATATTTTTCTTGAATATTCCTTTGAGGAAAAACATTGTGATAAATGTTGGTTCACAGTGATTGTATTAGTGTTTTATATTAGGAAGAAGTTCTTCCCTGTGAGGGTGCTGAGGCGCTGGCACAGGGTGCCCAGAGAAGCTGTGGCTGCCCCATCCCTGGCCAGGTTGGATGGGGCTTGGAGCAATAAGGTCTAGTGGAAGGTGTAGGGAAGTGTTCCCCTGCCGGTGGCAGGGGGTTGGAACTGGGTGAGCTTTAAGGTCCCTTCCAACCCAAACCACTCTGGGATGCTATGGTTATCACAATTTCACATCTACAACTTGAAAAAAATTATAATAATAAAATTTAAATCGTCTTAGTTCTAGAGCTGCCACACTGCAACCTGGAACAACTGCCTCCATTTAAGTTCCAAACTGGCTGAGGGCAGAGAAAAGGAAAAAAAATATGTATCAGCTCTCTCCTGACTTTGAACTGAGCATTCAGGCTTTAAATATAAAGTAGCTCTTGCTTCTAGTCTATCTCCTTGTCAACATCAGAGTTTGCCACCTGACAGATTTAAGAGCCCTGTAAGGCTGCATTATTTTCCAGTACTGAGACACGGACTGACGTAACTCCTTATATAAGACCACAATTAACTGAGTTTTTTCTTGAGCTGGTTCCTGTGATTGAATGAGTTACATTGACAGTGCCTGCTGTACGCAGTAGCTGGCTCTACTCAAGTGTCTCTAATACCAAAATATACTTGTTTTTCCAAACTTGCACTGAATTTTATTTAGAGAAAAAGATAGTGCTATTAATCTGTTAATCTTCTCCCACTCAAGTAGCATTTCCAATAGCTTTTGAAAGTTGCTAGGTGTGACTCTAAATTGTGGGGGGACGTGACGTTATGCAATGTTTTTGAGCATCAGGTTGCATATGCTACATGCTGTTGCTTTAAGGGAAAAGGAAACTGGATGTGTCTGTTGTTTTCGACAGTATTGATCATTCTCTGAGTGCTGCAGGGACCTCTTGGCATGTTCAGGGAGATAAAAGACTCTTTCTCTGGATGTAAAAGCTTTTACTGAATACCAGTAGAAAATACCACAAAAACTCATGCAAAAATGTATTAAAAGCACGCTGTTCAAGTAGCAAATAAGTTGGGACTTAAACTTTTTGAAAAAGCAACCTTTAAAATAGCTTTAGAGCTCTTAGCAATGTCCTTGTGTACATTGTGTGTGTGCAAAATGAGTGCAAAATGTGTCAAATCCTTGAAAAATGTTATTGTACATGCACAGAACATCCACAGATTGAAATTTCTATGGCATCTAGAGCCTATGTATTTCCAAAATGTCAAGTGCTTAAGTAATTTAAGAATAATTTTGTTTCTATTTACTTGGTATTGGGTATCTTTTCAAATGAAAAAGTTAAACTAGATGACATTATGTGAGGTTTTAGCACACCTTTCCTTGCACAGTGTCAATGGTGTGTAAATCCTTAGACAGCATGGAGTTGCCACTAAAACTTGTATGGCAGCATCTAACAAGTAGCAAGGAACAAGTGACAGGACAAGAGGAAACAGGCTCAAGCTGTGCCAGGAGAGGTTTAGAGTGGATATGAGTAACAATTTCTTCCCCAAAAGTCAGGCATTGGAACAGGCTGCCCAGGGCAGTGGTGGAGCCACCATCTCTGGAAGTGTTCACAAACTGTGCAGACAAGGCCCTCAGTTACATGGTTTAGTGGTGGCCTTGGCAGTGCTGGGGAGGGTTGGACTTGATGATCTTAAAGGTCTTTTCCAGCCTGTCTGATTCTATGATTCTATGTACTCTCTGTTGTTATCCTAAAAGGGGCTCAGCCTGAATAAAGAGGTGCTCAGCTTGCTTTTTCTTCATAAAGGAACTGTGTTCTGCTGGGCTAGGTAAGAAATGAGCTGCTTTGCCCATGGGCTACATCAGATGATGGAACAAGATAAATGCTTCTTGATGATCTCGTAGCATATCTTATTTCCCAGTCTAAGCAGCTGCTCCTAGCAGTTTTCACAGGTTCTCTGTACAATATCTGATGCTGCTGGGGTGATAGCATGTACCTATTCCTAGACTGCCTATGTAGTAAAATCAGTTGGCTAATTATTACTGGTAGTTGTCAGGTTTTGTTCCTGAATAGCAAACATTAAAGCAGAAAAATGATGATATGGTAGCAGGACATGTTTTGGGGAAATACGAAAATAATTCATGAATGAAAGAAAAATAATCAGTCTAAAGATTTTCCTCTTCATGTAGTGAATGCCCTGACTAACTATAAGGCATAATAATCATAAAGTTTTCTTTCTGATTATGATTCATAATCTTTTCTAAAGACTGCTACTGCTATCTCAGGTATATCATGACTCTGTAATCAATATTTTTATATATACTCTATTTTAAAAAGCACTCAACCATAACCAAAACGGTGATGTAAACCTAACAGTAGAGCTGCACGGTGAAGATCTATAAGATACAATTTGGAGACATGTCTTAAGCCAATGACCTTTCACCTCTCCCCATTTCATCTGCACTTTGGCCTTTACTCTGCCTCCACTGGGACCCATATTCATAGTCCAAACCACAGGGCAGCTGTCAGAGAGGTCCCTTTATTATCATTTTATTTTAAAAAGGCAACTCGCCGTAAACCATGCCAAGTATTTCTGAATTCTCTTGCAAAGAGAGTGATAAATAGCAGACACTTATTTTGTAAGGAATCCTTAGTTCTCTCTTGCTGCTCCAAGTGACTAATCCCTTCCCGTTCAAATGCTGGATTTGTCAGTGGAGCAGATGACCAAGGGGGGGAAGGGGGAGGGAGCCACGTGTGCGCTCTTATTTTTGGTGATACAGATAAAAAACGAGGTTGCTATGGATCTGCAACTTTTATGCCAGAGTCCTGACAGTAAGATTTTGAAATGGAGAAAAGGGAGAAATAATTGGTTTAGTAAGCTTTTAGGATACAATGGGAACATGTGCTTGTGAAAGAATACAAGTGAAACTCCACACATTTGCCATATTTGATGTTGTATTGTGTTTAAAGGTTTAGGTCAGGCTATTCTTTCTCTTCATACCAGTGTAGTCTATCTGAAAATCTTGAAAGGAATTCAGCTTGCTGAAAGGAAAATCATAGTAGTTGTCATATCACGCTCCCTTCCTTAGTGTATATGATTCTGTATCTAATCAGCTTGACACAGAGTGGTTAGAGTGGAAGCTTCCAGGAATGAGAAATGAAGGATGAGACACATGCCAGAAGCAGGAGTACGCAGAAGTATGCCGCTCCACTTTGAGCATTTGACCTCCTGCACATCGTGTTGCCAGCTCTTTTTTTTGCTGTTACCTAATATAGTAGCCACACTGCTGAGTTTTGTAGTCTCAAAAAGTGTGTAGCAAATGGCAACATTTCCTGTTGAAAAAATGCTGTTTAGAGAAACAGATATTAGGAACTAAAAGTGGGGAAGCAACTCAGAAATACCAGAGAAAGATAGACAACATAGTTCATGCCTCAAGCATTTCATTCTTTATGTAACTAAAGGACAACATCTTCGA
Organism: Nestor notabilis; assembly: GCF_000696875.1. Taxonomy (NCBI): domain Eukaryota; kingdom Metazoa; phylum Chordata; class Aves; order Psittaciformes; family Psittacidae; genus Nestor; species Nestor notabilis. Next base: position 39,831 of record NW_009913177.1, on the reverse strand, counting down.
ACTATATACTTCACCACAAGGTTGACAGCTTTGAGATAGAAAGATGTTTTCATATTATCAGTTGCTATTTATTTTATATTCAGTATTTTTCACAGCATTTGGATGCCAAAATACTCTTTGTGAGTTGTACATTACGTACAATTCCCCCCCTTTGCTCAGAACCATTCATAATTCATAGTCTGGATTTGACTTAACTATATTTCTTGTGAATTTACAAATAAGTGAAATTTCTTTTACTCTAGTGGCTCCTGGTGGAGTTGCTTTTTTTAGACTGAACTCCTGCACACGATTCACTGTTTGTTGAAGGGTTTTTTCCTACATTTGCTTTAATGTACATACAGATTTTGATTCTTAAGTAAATAGCTGTGCAGTAATCACAGATATTTGAAGGCAGAAGTCCTTTATAAAGTTGTTCAGCAGTTTCATTATGTTCACTTTCAATCTGATCTTTTTCTTGGAATTCTGCCTCTTTTTTTCACTGTGTGTTAACTGATAAAAAATGCACAAAATGAAGTCTGCCAAAATTTAAATGGCAGATGTATGGGGGATGCTCTTACTCTTGCTGAACTGGCCTGAGTCATCTGAAGACAGTAGAGCTACTCTACCAAAGTGGAATGACCGTCTCTTTGTAACCCTGTTGCTTTGTTACTATCAACATATCCCATCCACTTCTGTCCATTTCTGCAATACACACAACAAAATGAAAACAGTCTTTCACAGAGCAAGAAGCAAACCTTCCTGAAATTGAGATTTCCTTCCTTAGACAAGAAAATCACTATGCAATACCTGAAAATTTGAGATTTTTGAAAGCATGCTTCCAAATATTTGGGCTCCAGAGGAGCGTGGACGATTGTTATATTTGTCCACTGGAATGTAGGAAAAGATGCACCACTCCATTCTAGCCAAATGCTCAAATACTTATCTACATGCACTGAAATAAATTCCATTTGTAGTTCTAGCTCAGGGAGAATCCCTGTGAGGAAGATTCCATGGGAGACGTAGACCACGATGGCTGCTCTTATCAGCCTCATAAAAGGGATGGCATATGGGTGGATGAGGTACAATGATTTTTCATGGACTCTTTAGTCCTCTGGACTAAGGAATCAAATGAAATTGAGATTATAGCTTGGGCCTAGTGGCTGAGGCAGAAGGTGGCTAGCAAATTACTACCAAAAAGAGATGATGTTTTATTTGAGACTGTCAAACGCCATCCCAATGAGCTGATTTCCTTTTTTTCTTATTCCAGAACTTCTATATTGAAATTAAATAAGTAGGTAAACAAAACAAACAAAAGTTCTCGTAGATATTAAAGAACTCTGTTTCTTATTTCTGGGAGGATAGTGTGAGATGATACAATCTGATTATGGTCAGATGATGCATCTGATTTGATGGCATTAGAGCATTTCTAACTGCAGCTGGTATGGGAGGATGTCACGGTTTAAGCCCAGCCAGTAAATCGGAACCACGCAGCCGCTCGCTCACTCCTCTCCCCTTCTTCCGCCCCCCGCTCCCAGAGGGATGGGGAGGAGAATCGGAGGAATGTAACTCCCACGGGTTGAGATAAGAGCACTCCAGTAACTAAGGTATAATACAAACCACTACTGCTACCAATAATAATGATAAGGGAAATAACAAGGGGAGAGGACACACCCGCTCACCCCCCGCCGACCGATACCCAGCCCGACCCGAGCAGCGATCTGGCCTTCCGGGTAACTCCCCCCAGTTTCTATACTGGGCATGACATGCTGTGGTGTGGAATAGCCCTTTGGGCAGTTTGGGTCAGGTGTCCTGTCTCTGCTTCCTCCCGGCTTCCCCTCCTCCCTGGCAGAGCATGAGACTGAGAAAGTCCTTGGTCAGAGTAAACATCACTGAGCAACAACTAAACCCATCGGTGTTATCAGCGTTGTTCCCAGGCTGAAAGTCAAAACCACAGCCCTGCACCAGCTACTAAGAAGGAGAAAAAATGACTGCTGGAGCTGAACCCACGACAGAGGCCCTATTATAAACTTAGGTAGGTTTAGTTATCACTAATTATTCTGAAAAATCAGGATTAAAACCTCTCAAGTTAATGTCCTATAAATTAGTTATAATTTTATTTTTATTAATCTAGTTCTCCACCTAAGCCTGCAATCAAGACCTTCTTATATTACATAGGTGCTAGGGAAATTTAGATCGGTGTCTGAAGCACTAGGACACTGTAGTGATGAGTGTTACTGAAAAGTAAACAAGGAAATTAATCATTCTGTCTTCAAATCAGGATTTAAATGGGGTGATAACATTGAAAAGGGAGGGGAAAACAAAATACTCAATAGCTACCCATTAGCTGATAGTATTCATTTGTGTACTGAGTGACACAGAGGTCTCATGTCTCAACACATCAGTTCATCATGTGTTATTTCAGAATGTACATGGCAAAGGACATGATTAGGGTTGTACATGCAAATTTTAACTGATGTCTCCTAACTGCTAATACTTGTCTTTTCAGTCTCTAATCTTTGTACACACACATACGTATATCCATATAAACGTACAGTGTAGCACACAGAAACTTTTGTGAGTGCATGTTGCACATTCTGGTTTATGTCTGTGCATTATCTGGAGGTGGAGG
>NW_009913177.1:25892-37192 GCF_000696875.1 Nestor notabilis | reverse complement strand
CAGGAATTGAAAGAAGGGTTTATTCTGAAGTCTGTGGACTTCAGCTGCTTTAAAGCCTCCAGAGAAGAAAGAGACATGATTTCCTGATTTTCTGTTTTTAAATCTAATAGCACTAAGTAGTGAGGTAATTATGAATGTTAAATACAAAAACCATAATGTGAATTTAGTTGGCATTAATAGAGTTTTATCAGTAACAAAAAGATAAACAAATTAGAACTTCATTCATGCACACATCTTAAATTCTTCTATTTCATATAAAGATTCTGTCACATTTTCATGTCATATCAGAGTTGGGAATCGTCTAAACCATGTTGCCTTTAAAAACAATATAAAAATGAATTAGTAAGAGAGGATCATGCTGAAAGATGACACATTGTAAAGTCTGATTTTCCTTTTCTGGAAGTGTGGCACCATTACGGGTTACTCAAAACCTGACATCAAATCCTCATGGTAAAGAGTCACAGGAAATATGTGTTGGCAGCACAGGCAGTCAGGCCTCTTATTTTGAACTGTTTGTGGCCAAAGCTCTTTCTGATGACAGAGGGAAGAAAGGAGCAGGACTGCAGCAGTGCTGCCCACACTACTGACAGGGCCACATTAGAGGAAACCTTCAGTGGAGCTTCAGCTTTGCTGCCCTCTGATAGCAAATGGCATATCCCAGGCTCAGAGAGGTGAGGAAGAAGAAAGGAAAATGAGAAAAACATTGTTAGTCTATAATCACATGCTAAATGATGATTTTACTACTATAAAGTGTCTTTTAAAAAATTATTTTTACTGTATTTTCTTAGTAAAGCATTTTAGCTGCTTCAAATCTAATGCAGCATAGAGCTAAATCTACCCCAAGCCCTGCCTTTTGGCAAAACTGTAACTGACAGTCTCTGTTCTTTCTACAGATACAGAATAAGAACAATGTCTGTGAACCAAAAATTTTCATTCACAAATGCAATATATTAGGAATACATATTAGAAACAAGGAAAAGATTCTTCCCTGTGAGGGTGCTGAGGCGCTGGCACAGGTTGCCCAGAGGAGCTGTGGCTGCCCCATCCCTGGCAGTGTTCAAGGCCAGGTTGGACACAGGGGCTTGGAGCAACCTGCTCTAGTGGAAGGTGTCCCTGCCCATGGCAGGGGGTGGGAGCTGGACGAGCTTTAGGGTCACTTGCAAACCAAACCCATCTGGGATACTATGAATATAATGCTGATTTGTTTTCATACCTTCAATTAATCACAACAGAAGACAAATTAAATTGTTGTGGGGTTTTTTATTGCGTACAAGATGAAGAGTGTTCTAGAGATTAACTGTAAACCTCTTCTAATTAGTGCCCAAAAGCAGATCAATGTTTCATCTGCATACATCTTCCTGTACTTTGCTAGTCATCCCAAATGAAATTAATGGCCACACACCACAAATGAAAGGACAGACTCCAGCGTTTTTCCCCAGGTGATCAGCAGCACTTCACTACAGAATGACACAGATTCTCTGTGGGTCCTATGCTGTTTATTCAGGCAACAGAAGCAAAGTCACTCTTAACTGCATGTCAGGCTTCAAGCTACTCCATAAACACCTTTTGTCCATATAAACTCTGAAATATGCACATCAAAAACATTTTTAAAAGAAAGTTTGGCTCTAAATAAAGATTAGATAGACCTTTTATTTTGGAAGTAACTGAGGTTTTCCAAAAATGTTTGCATATATAATGTGTATATACTCAAATATCAACACCACAATTTTGGTCATTGATTTTATTCTCATTTCTGATGTGTCATCTTGCAGCCTGTTAGAATGGTGAGCTTTAAACCTCTCCCTTTGGTCAGCTGGAAGATTCTTTTCTGTCTCATTCATTCTCACTTTCCTTTTTCTGTATGCCTTTTTTGATTATTTTTATGTGATTATTCCAGGGTAAATCACATGATTTGTGATTTCATTGCAGAAAAAGAAAGAGTCGCGTGAAATGAAAGAAAGGGAACAGTAATCCCACTGGGAATGATTAAGTCATGCTACCAATGTGTTGCTGTGAATCAACTTGCATATGACCCACTATTTCATTTTTATAACATAATTGAAAGTGATAGATTCACAAGATCAATCAATAGCAAAAGAGAAGATAAGCATTAACAAGCAGTGCCTCCACATTCACTTATTAGTCAAGCGGGGTGTTTTTCTGATCATATAATGCTTCTAGGTTGTTTCATTTGTTGTGTGGGAGTGTCTTTCTTCTGTGACTTACTATCGGCACTACTGACAGAGACTTAGGTGTGCCTTTAGGTGTATTACATAAGTGATGCTGGAACCAGAGCATCTGAACACCCACCGCTTGGGCACCATGGCAGGCGACACATGCATTGCTGGGTGATCAGGAGCTGTGCCTTCCCCTGTTCTACTCTGTGTCACAAAGACATCATTTTTCTTTGCTTGAAAAACCCTTTGCAACTGCTCCTAAGTAAACAGGAGAGATCATGTGCTTACAGAAGATTAATTCAGTGACAGAAGGATTTGAACATTTGCTTGAAGTATGCGGGGCTTACACCTGAGGCTCAGATTCACTGCAGCAGCAGCAGCCATGGCCCAGGACTACTCGAGGGCTGATCTGCTTTCATTGTGTAGTCTGAGAAGATAAAGCTTTCATACTGACAGAGAGCTAACAAATGCCAGAAGCTTTGAATCTGAAATCTAGCGAGGAGCAGCATTGCAGGTCATCTCCTACCTAGTGGTTCTAGAACAACATTTCCGTGCTTTCCATGTGGATGTGACATAGGACAAGGTGCTGTCATGGGCACGACAGTGGCAATTTTGAGAAACTAGGGTTATCTTCCTTGAATCTTCAGTGTCTTCAAAACACGTTGCCTCCAGAGGGAGCAGAAGAGGGTATTTTGATAGAGGATAGGGCCCAAATCTCCAAAGTTGTACGGTCTGTGCATTGAAGTATCGCTTAGGGAATAGATCATAAATGAGTGCCAATATTTAAATGCTAAATGTTGCTGGTATTCCAACTCCACAGGAATTATTTCAGCTTGTATGTTTTCTGCCAAATAGTTGTTGTGTCCTCTCACATCAGAGTAATGCACAAGACCAAATAAACCACTGATGGCCCGAAGGACTTTATTCTAAATGAAATATGGAGTATTTACAGTCAGTAATATAAACAGTAAAGGAAGTTGCAGTAAGGCTTGCATTACAAGCTCGAGGCTAATAAACGTATTCTAAGACAAGAAAATAAATGAACTAGAAAATGCTTTTTAAACATACACCCTTTCTTTTTACTCATAAAAAACACAGACACACGCACACACAAAATATCCTTTGAAATACTTGGCCTAAAGAGGTAATTGTGGTTTCTTAGGTTTTCATTTCTGCCTCATTCACTACTGAATGTGTTCAGTATATAAAAATGATTATTTAATTTGAACAAGAAAGTCATACTGATATATGGAAAAGTCACATTTTAAGCTTCTTAGCATAACCCAGACCATATCTGAAAAAGGAAGAAAGATCTGGTTTTAATTGGGTAGGTATGATTTAGATACAAGAGAAATAGGGGAAAAAAATCAAAATTATGCTTCCAGAAACATATCTTGAAAATATTTAATATATTTAATTCGATTTTCAATCTATTTCATTTTCAGGTTGCTTAAAATGGGCTAAAAAGTTTTTGGAGGAGGTATAAACATGTTATATGAGTTAGCTCTTCTTTTAGACTTTAGGCAGAGATTATTACCATACTTTTATTATTAAAGGGCATATGTTAATAGTAATTGGGGTTTGCATGTTCATGCAATGGAGAATACTAACTCAAAAAGCACAGCCAGTCAGCTTCTTCATAGTCCCATCCTATTCTATACCATCACACTCCACCAGTGAAGAAATAACTGTGGATCGTTGTCTTCAGGACTCCTAAAGTAGAGCAACATGGTCAGTCTTCATTTTACAGTGCTGCCTTGTAATGCACAAGTCTAAGACTTGTGCATGTTGACAAGCATCTTTTCATATATCACATTTAATTTGGTGCTTCATCTATACTGGATAAAGTTTGTGCTTTATTGGTCCTATGATCAGACATAACTGCACAGAAAAACAGCTGAGAAAAATGTGAGCTGTGGTTGGCCTTGTCTTTATGTGATTTGATTGTAATTCGACAAAGCAACATTTACCAAAAATAAAACAACACTGTAACTTTCCACATTAGAACTGAAAGCGGTTCTGCTGATTGTTCTGATGTTTACCTTGAAGAAAATTATCATACCCTCCTCAAAAACTAATTTAGTTCATGGCCATCTGTGGCAGTTATCCAGTGTTGGCACATTTAATTGGTTATAGAAAGCAACCTCTAATTAAATGGCAATCTTCCAATTTTAACGATGTTATTCTTTATTTTTGAAATACTTTCTTATCTAGTTAATTTTCTGCTTCCAAGCATCGTTTCTGCTTTAGTTCTACATTTGTTCTTGGCGTGATGGCAGTCTTTCTCTTTGATTTGCTGACCTTCCCAGATGCTACAAAAAGGTGGAGAAAAGTAAGTGAGTGAGCAGGGCAATCAGACGTGTATCCGGATTCTTCCAGATATGACTCCCTCTATCATACAGGAATATTTTTCAAAATATGAGGAATTTCTTGGATCCTTGGACATCCAACCATCCACTCACACCTTCGAAACACTGATTTAAACCAGCCACTGTTTGTGTGGACCTCGACATGTTTTTACAGTGCATGTGATCTTCATCTACATGCCCTGGAAATAGTAAGTCCAGCATTTCCTGGTAGCATTTTTGCTGTGCATGTCCTACTTAACCAGTTGAGATTTTTCAGTGTGATGCACGGGAAGCTTGAAAACACTGTCAGGAGAAGTGCAACCATTTGAATGAGTGAAAGAAACTCCATTCTTCAAGGAAAGCTCTTTTACATCTTTCTTTTTTTGAGAGAGAACAGACATGCTCTGAAAAGGTACTTTCTGAATTCAAGGAGATCCCTGAAATTGGGGAATATTATTAGGGTATTCATACCTCTAGAAATATTATGAGCCTTCATTACTTCAAGTACTAAGTACTAAATCCCTGCTATTGGGAAAATAAATACTAGATTACATGGAAGATGTAATGGTGGAAGTATCAAGATGAGCAAGACAACACCAAGTGTTTCCTGCCAATATCCCCATTCAGTTTTACAGACCTTTTTTAGGTTGCTGGTCTGAAGTTTCCTCAAGCTATCAGACTTCAAGGTCTTCCCAGAGAGAACAAAACCAGCATTTCATACATTGCTGTGCTTTGGGTTACAACCAAGTGAAGAAGTGTTAAGCAAAGCTAGAATTGCAACAACAGACACATTAGGTGGATCAGAGATGTTATACATAGATACTTAATTAAAATATCTCACTGTGGTTCTAGATCCTTTGATTATTTACTCTGAAATCTCCCAGTGCGATGAAAATTATCCAAGCAAAAACCACAGATAAATTCAAAGTACAAAAGCAGCTGCTTCTAAGCAGTAAATCTAGACTTAGACTAGCCTTCAAACTCCTTCACAGCTTATCCTGAAAGGAACAAAACATTTCATCTTTCAGAGGCAGAAACTAGGCCTGTGATGTTATCTTCCTAGTGGTACGACTTTGAACTGTGACATTTATTCTGGCTTCCACATTCATTCCTATTCTGAGCTTCGTGCTGAAAGAGGACTTCATTCATATTTGCAGATATTCTTTTGTCACTGTTATTCAGCCTTTACCTTGAGGCTTTCATTTCCCCCATAGAAAAGTGTTTTTATGAAATTTGGTCCATTGAATTTCATGATCACTTCTGAAAGCAAAGAGCGCTTTATGATAACTTTGTCTCTGCCACAAAGAGATAAAGATCCCTTCCCTTAACAGAAGGGATCTGACCAATGCAGATTCACACATTAAAAAAATTCTCACTGGTTGAGTGATACTATGTATATGAAATCATTTGAGGACATAAAGCTGAACATTTGAGGTGATATTCCAGCCCACGTAAACTCAAAGCTTTTCTAAGGATTTTAATGGACCCTGGGTTCTGCCCCTTCCTTTTACTTATTGTTCATAACTGAAAAGATAACTAGCTGATAAATAAAGATACAAGTAATAATTCCTTTCCTTTTTTTCAACATAGTAAGTGAGCAGAGTACCAGATAAGGGAACAGCATAGAAATAGGCAGGACAAAACTATCAAGTGACTGTGAACATAGCCTGATTGATAAACTGGGATCATTTGGCCTGCTAAGAGTTCCAGAGGAGTGCAATGCATCTGCAGAGCTACTCTTTGAATCTGGGTGCAGAAGAGAGATCTCTGGGCAGAATGGGCACAGTTCAGAGGAGGCTGAAGAGGTGTGTTTTAGCAATGCTACTTTATAAAAATGATAAATTATTTACTGAGAAAAAACATAGGAGTTTAAATGAAGGGTCACGTCCCCTCAACTCTCCTTTTCTCTACAACGGATCCAGCTGTTGCTGCTTGTCTTCACTGAATCATCTTTTGCAAGAACCCAGTTATTTTATCCATTTCCCCTTCTTCTTTCTTAGTCGTGTTCCTGATGATTGATTCCTGTGTTTTTCTGAGAATACGAGTCTGTGAAGAAATAAAAATCTTAAAACCTGTCATCCTTCCCAGAATTGATTCCTCTGCACTACCATAGGAGAGAAAGTAAGGGACTCAAAGGAGGAGCACAGAGCTAGAAAGAGTATGTGGAAGATCTTAGAATGGTGTAGCATTTAAAGGCAGTTGCTGAGTTCCCACTGAGTTGTGCACGGCTGTACGATACAGTGTCTAACTGTTGGATTAAAGTCTCTCCTTTGTTCACAGTAATTAAAAGGCATCAAGCTAATAAGAGAAAAAAACCCCAAAACTATACTTAATGAAGGGAAATTATTGAAACAACTCCAAAAGATAGAGAGCCTGTAAGATTAGACTGAAAACTTAGAATTGATTTTCATTTTGTTAATTAGTTTTCATTTTCTGAGCTGTCCGCTTACCACAATAAACACAATAGGACTTTTTAAAGCCCCTATTTATCCCACTTCTGCACCTTTCAGGACTTTTCCATGGCAACATCACACCAGTCCATCAAAACAATTAGCAGTAAGTTGGTGTGTTACCTGACTCAGCATCTCAGACATCTCATGACAACGGGCCTATTGGAGAGAACGCTGGGCCCATTACTGCTCCGGGTAGTGTTCTGCAGCCTTTTGTTCAGCTTGGTGTTTCTACATTCTTGGTGCAAGAAAATTATTGAAGAGTAAAAATTTTGTTAGATAAAGACTTATTTTTGTTATAGGATTTCTTGCATTTACTGATTTCTGGAGGAATTACTTTTCCTGGATGGAAAGTAACATTATGTTTCAGTTAAAGAGTCTTATTGCAGGAGCAAGAAAGGAAACAAATTCCAAGCACAGCAGTCTGTGATGCTTTTTTTTTTTCAAGGATGCTGATCTACACCAGCTCTTTAGCCAACAGAGATCAGTCTGTCTTTCCCAGTTTTCCTGTACAGGCTGGCACACTGATCCTCCTGCTTCTCTCTCTTCCAGCCATTCTTATGAGAGGAGGAACAACAATCTGGAGTTAGGTGCCTGTCCCACCACACACTAGTGCACGGTCAGAGGAGAGAGCAGACAAAGCAGAGCAGTGGGTATCCAGCATAGCTCCCAGCTAGGACATGAAATCCTACCTCCATTTTCTACAGTGACTATAATTTTAGTTATCTATATTAAAGCACATCTGAAAAATAAATGACAAGAAACTACAATGGTCCTTTTTTATATAAAAGGATAAATAGAGCATTTTATTAATACTTTTTTTGCAGCAACAAAAGTGACACAGTCCACATCTGTTTCATTAAACACAGCAAAAGCTATGGTCACATTTTACATCACTTTGAGGCACAAAGCAAAATCCTTTTTTCTTAAGGTCAATGATTTGCATTAAAAAAAAGGAGAAGAAACAATCCTCAAGTTGTATATTGCAGTAGCAGGGTTTCCAATCACTAGCACAATACAATGAACAGACCAAGAATCCAGAATGGATTATTACATACGATAATAATCATTTGATTGAATTAAGAAATGGATCATTGTTGTAATTTTAGAGTATTAAGAAGTAGTCTGGTGTTACTGACTTCAGCTGGTTCCAGTTGGTTTAATTCCAACAACCCCAAATATATACAACAAGCTAAATGAACGTTACTATATAGTCTAGAAGGTTATGCACTTCATAATGCATTGCACTTATTGCTTGGTACACTAATGTTGCAGTCACTGTTGAGTTATGCTAAAAAGACAAGCATGATGCTTGTTGGCTTCTTTCAACCCAACACTAGTTATTTACCACTTTGGTTTAATGTGAGTTTATATGTTACTCATATTCAGTGTCCATTATTATTAGGCTTAATGGAAAGACAGGTACATTTTCTTTTATTTCAGGGATTTCTAAAATAGCAACATTTTCTATAATTACAGTATTTTCAATAAACTTATATCTATGTATACAATTGTGGCATGATGTAAAAATATGAACACTATTCAGGGAAGCATAAGGATTAAATTATTCTCTGTTTCCTCTACTGGCTTCAAAATATTCTGCAAAACAAATACATCCTTTTTCATAGGGCTACTTGCTCATAGTAAATTTCTCTTTGGAATTTTGTAAAAGACTATATCTTTTTCTCTGTTACATTGGGTTTTTTCTCTCTCTAAAGACACCAGGACAAAGCTGGAATAGACTGCAAAGAATAGAATAATAAAGCTTGTTTTTTGATAAAGGGATGTGACAGACTTAACATTATATATTGTTTCTCTGTTAGTTGATAAATGCAGGGAAGAACATGGCGATGCCTATCATTTCATAAGATTCTGTAAAGAATAGAAATAAGAATTTGTGCCCAAACATTCAGTATAAAACTCCTAAATAATTTGTTTCTTCATCACACAGTAGCCTGCAGCATGTAATCACGATAGACATACAATATGCCCTATTTGTTCGTTAAGCTTGATACAATCCCCATTAAGGGAACTGGATCAATCCAATGTAAATGCCTAGGACTCAATCTTTCTTCTTCAAGAAAGCTCTTGTCTTAGACTAAACACACAATTCCTACATTGCACTGAGTAACTGTGTGTATTTAGCACAATCTCTTTCAATACAGTGTAACAAATATATAAGTGCATTTTTAATGATCAAGTAATTTTGTCTTTCTAAAAAGAGCATTAGATGTGCCAACTTGGTTGCTTAGTTGTGCTTTAATCCTTAGTTATGAGTTTTAGCTCTTGTATACTGTAAGTATCTAATTGCCTCTATAGTTTTGACCAGTAAACCCTTAAAACTCTAATGTTTATAGAACAAATATAACCTAATGAAAGTGATGACATGTCACAACTCATACAAATTGCACTTTAATGTATTTTTTTTACAGTAAGACCTTCCTGTCTGATATGTGTTTACATGTTTATACCACGTTTTATTTCTGTGTGCAAACAATCACAATGAATTTAATCACAAACACTACAAAATATATCCAATATTTAGGTTTGTTATGAATAATCTTCCTTGTAGGTGTATGAGTCTTGTACTTCCTCTTGTACAAATTCCTCTTTTTTCTCCCAACCATTAGGCCAGCCACCGTTGACCTGGGTTGTAGCACCATAAGACTTGGTGGTACCATAATTTACATAATTCTGAGTAATGTCCCCTGTCTCTTCAGCAAGTTCATCTTCATGAATAAAGCCACATTTCTCTTCACTTGTCTGTTCAGGGTCTGCCCAGGGTTGTTTCTCTCCTGAAGCAAATATGCCATAGAAGATAACACCCCCATAATGAACTAAAGCAGCAATGAGGAAGACGTACTGCCACTCTTCACGTGTCTGCAAAGAAGAGATTTGCTTAATCAGACTAGTGCATAGACCTATCTAACTTTTCTGAGCTGAAAGATTTAAATCAGGGATTGAGGCTGCAAGAGTCAGCACAGCTAAAACATTTAAGGGTCCAGTTTCCAATTATTTATATCCATCTCTCTTTGAAAAATCACTATTCATTAGCCTACAAAAGCACTGACCTGGTGAGCATATAACAGAGCATGCTTCCTATTTGCAAGTTCCTGGATACTATTCCCTGGAGGTGCCAGGCTCTAATATGGATATCCTGGCAACCTGTACTATGGAAAGGTATTTTTCTTGAAGCCAATAGTATTAAACTAGAAGATATGAAAACGGTATCGCTGTTTACCTTGTTCTTTGTCATTGCTCCAACAATTATAGGGCAAACCATTCCAGACAAGGTCCCGACTCCATTAGAAATTCCCATTAAGATGCTGGCATACCTCGGGGCAATGTCTAAATGGTTGACATTGAATCCTGCAATACAAGGGTCAGCAAACATCCATACCCAAAGCAGAGCATTACTTCAGTTCTGAAAAGTAATGTTATCACTTGGCAATTTTACTATAGCATATTTGGGCTGTTTAATTACATTTCTTTTTCTCGGAAAGGCTTATAATGGTTAAATATTCCTAGAGAGACTCTGGGTTGCTAATTTCTTTTAAAAATGTATTTTAAGAGGATACCAAATTTATATTCTTCCCAGAACTGCAGTAGTGACTGTGTGGACTAGGGAACCCAGAAGGTATTTAGGCAGGGAGAAAGTTCAGATTTAGCAGTGTCATTCATGGCCATTTCATGCTGTAAATAACATTTCATGTCTTCTTCCAGCCTGTACCACTTCCTTTTGCTATTGCCCACGTTTTTCTTTTTGTCAGGCAAACCAGCAGAAGGGAGTTCCCTTCTGTGCTTGAGTGGTAAAAGGAAGTGGGGGAAAAGACAGTATCTATAAATGTTTTATTAATTATTTTTATCACTGTTTGTTGGTTGTCTTGGATTTCCAGCAGCTTAATTCTGTTGAAATCTATGCAGTAATTACTTAGAAAATCTTAGGGGGAAAAAAAAAAAACTATGCTTCTCTGAAGTGACAGAACTCATTGTCCCCAAGATAAGCACTGAAGTAAGTGAAACCAGAAAGCAAACCTTTGGAACCAGAAAGATAATAAAAGGGAAAAGGAAGGCAGCATGATATGGATAACTTAAAGAAAGTGCAATACACTTTCCAAGGTGTACACAACAGGCATAACACCATGCAGAATAAGTGGGATTTAGGACAGATTTGATTAAGCAGAGTTTAAGTGTTTGGCACAGAAGAAAAGAGAGCCTGTTTTAGACATAAGGAACCAGCATGAGAAAGGATGCTAAGATCACAGTGGGAAAACAAGGGACAGCCAAGTGACTTGTGTTTGGGACTGGCAAAGGCAAAGGGGTGA
>NW_009913177.1:5133-25861 GCF_000696875.1 Nestor notabilis | reverse complement strand
AAGGGCAAGAGATTAATTTTAAATCAGCAAAAAAAATGCTAGTACTTAAGCCCCAAAGTAATAGAATAATGCAACACTAACAAAGCATTAACCAATATGCAATGGCAAAAAAAGTAAAAGGCCTATATTTAAACAAAAATGTTTACATTTAAGTAGCATTCTATAATATCAATCCATTTATGTTACATGCTTGATTTCATATCTATGGTGTATATTAGCTCTTCAATGAAAAGGCAATCTCATTAGCTGCAATGAATATGGAAAAGATTGATGTTTTTGAACAACAATAATCTAATGTAAAAGATGTGGTACTGATTGTACTTTCCTTTGTAACGATCATAAGTAGTGTCATTTGGAATTCTGTGGTTTGTTTAAATTATTATCAGTAGGTAAAAACCAAATTAGATGTTCTATCTCCTAAGGTAAAATAATTTACTAATAACAGCAATACAATCTTACCAGATATGGCAAATCCACTAAAGCCTACAGCAAGCACTAAGAATGAAATAGCCACTCCTTTACTGTGAGAGTATCCCACCACGAGAAGAAGAGTTGCTTCCATACCAAAACCTGGGGAATTCATAAAGAAAAACAAGCACCAGATTTAATTCCCTCTCAAATATTGCAGGCCTCAAGATATGGTAATATTTCATAGGAAGACAGAGGCAAAACATTAGCTCAGAGTGGAATATAATCAGGTTTTTCTTTCATCCCTAAAAATTACATGGTCTTGCTATCTCAATCATTATTTTGTTCTTTGTATACTAATTTGTTGTTACTTCCTGTCATTTTGGAGATGAACAGAAGTACTTGTGATTTGCTTGTGTCCTTCCAGCTAGCCCTGATAGGAATATACACCTGAACTGCCCTTATCACAGCCAGGATTCACCTCATGGGACTTTAACCTCTCAGAAGTCGGGGGTGGAATCTCAGGTGGCAGTCTGGGCTCCCTTAGTGCAGAGGGTGTTTAGATGAGGAGCTAAGGGCAAGCAAATGACCTGCCAAAATCTCATCTGTTTCTTTAAGAGTCTAAATGCTTTTTCAAATGCCAGACATCAATATTGGAACTGGGAATAGGAACAACGGTGTTTACTTTTATTTGGTAACCACATCTATAATGCACAACAAATGCACAAAGTATTGCCTCATAAGTACATAAACCCATGCAGTTTGTTTCTGTATACAGCATACTATATGGACATTAAATCTGTATGAGAAGCTTTGTAAGCAAATAAGAAGGCTTACCTCCACAGTTCATTATCTTCCTCACAGTAGTGGTTGAAAGAATCTGTTTGCTTCTCAAAAAGTCTGCAATTTGTCCTCCAATAGGAACAATAATTGTCATCACTAAATGCGGCACAGCAGATAAGATACCCACCTAAAATAATCATTAGAATTAGCAAAGTATAAACTGTAAGAAAATATCGATCATTTTCCAAAGCAGTCAGCAACTAATGATTTTTTCTTTTCAATTTCAGGCTAAACCAAAATCCTTAACTTGGTTTATTAAGTGAACAAAACCAGTGACCTTAAGTTGCAGTTGTATTTTGTGAAGGACAGAGTCTTTGAGAACCTCTGATGCCATGAAACTTTTTGTTTATAGATTGTTTTCACAGTTTGTATTTAAAATAATGGCTTTTCCCCTGACTTACAGACCCTCTGCCCTTTCTTTTTGGAAAATCAATGATCAACTGTGTTGAACTGAATGGCCACATTTCTGTTGGTGATGTGTTTGGTGCAACATTGCCCACAAACCTAACATGTCTTGGTAGGTTCCTTGTGGATCATCCTCACATACACCATGGCCTTTTGCCTTTGATTTCTGACCATCCCTCAACCTTCAAATTTCATGTGGGCAAAAGATATCTCTGAGAAACTCTATACATAGTAAAAGAGAACATGCTAAATATCCATTGACAATATTCAACACATACTAGCTAAGTGAGACATAGTTAGTTTGTGATGACTGTTCCAAGCTATAATAACACATTGGAAGACCCTTCTTTCAAAGCAGGATAGGTTATCCAAAAGAATGACATAAACTGCCACCTCCTATCTCCTGTCAGCAGAACCACCTTTGTTTAGTACATGTGGCATTTTATTCTAATAGGGAATTCTGATTATTGTGTATATCTGAAAGAGTACTTAAGCACAGGGAGGTTTGCATAATTCCTGTCTGAACAGTCTGTCAGCTGGCCTGGTGTCTGACTTGAGTTACAAACAGGTAGAATCCCTGAGAACAAAAAGAACGTAAGTTTTCTCTAGTCTTCAGTTAAAGTTGTGAAACGGTGTTATTTCACTTCAGTTTATACAAGTAGCAGCAGTGTTGTGACCCCTAACTTCATGGTAGTAGATATTTCTCCCAGTAATACAGGTATTAACTAAGGAGGTAACTACAGTATTGCAGTTACTCCTTTGAGGTGTTCCTTATTAAATGCTAACTGTTCATACCTGAGCATCCATATCTAAAACTGACTTGCTTTTGTTGTTTACTAAGCTCCACATTTCTTTGAATACACTCCAAGAAAAATCCTCTAGAACAAAATGATCAGAAGAATCCTATAGAACATGACCATTCCTATTGCATGCATAACAGATGATGTTTCAAGCACGGCAAAGTTTCTTAATAGAAATGTTAAGAATATAGACTAGAATATAATATATTCTTAATAGAATATAGAAGCCTATCTTTAAATGCAGGATGACATTACTCCATAATACAGCAAAACTTCGGAAACTATTCATCCTGTTGTCACACCTTGATTGAGGGTGACAATACCTGAAGGAACAATAGCAAAACAATACAGGTCTCTCAAAAGCACAAGCCCCCAGCACTTTCACAAGCAGGAAATCTGTATCAGTAGAAAGCTTAGTATACACTCTGAAGGCCCGTTTGCATGTATCCATATTGACATTACAAGTCTGATCCAAAATTCATATGAATTACGTGGAACCTTAGATCCTCCCTATGCCTCATATTTTGCCAGCATCTCTTTCATTTCCTAAGTGAAAAACGGGGAGCAGTTCTCACCACATTAAAGGGACATACAGTAAGATGAAAAACTACTATTCTTCCTAAAACTGGGTGGTCCTGCTTTGTGAAAGGCACCTGGAAAAACTAAATCACTGTCAATGCTTTCTTTATAGCTTTGGTGGGATCCTACATGCCCTAGGGTGTCAGGGACAGAAGCTCTCTCCATACCTTTCTAATACCCATGCACGATCAGGTTTCAAGCACTTAACTGAAGACCTGGTTGCAACATGACCCCAGGCAGATCAGCACTTAATCTCACCCTGCTTTCACCTTCTCCTATCCAATCCTTTGCCATTGTTTCTGGCAAAGAAACACTTTGCAAGTGTTTCTGCACTTCTATGTGCTGCTCAAGTGAACAATATCTGGGAGATATAAATGTGAGGCTTGTGAACCCATGATAAAGATGCAGAACACTTTTCTTTCCACCTGCTATTACATACCACAGAAGTAGCTCTGATACTGACTTAGCTTTACATTATTTTTTACATACCTTGCTTATTTCAAATCCAAACACTTCCTCAAAGTAAGCAGGCTGGCTAATAAGCAGCAAGTAAAAAGTCCAGCTTCTACAGAAGTTTGCAACAATTATTGCATAGACTGGCATAGATGTAAAAAATTTTCTCCATGGAGTTTTGTATTTCTGAAACATAGAAGCGGGGATCCAGTCACCATTTTATCATTATCAACCATCTGTCTTCCCTTTTCCTATTTGGTATTTTTATCTATACTGCAGTAAAATCATATGTGCACAGCTCTATATATTTGAATCCATATGACTTCAA
The DNA here is from genome assembly GCF_000696875.1 of Nestor notabilis. Taxonomy (NCBI): domain Eukaryota; kingdom Metazoa; phylum Chordata; class Aves; order Psittaciformes; family Psittacidae; genus Nestor; species Nestor notabilis. The sequence goes on along the minus strand of NW_009913177.1, from coordinate 22,045 downwards.
TGATTACGAAGGACATGCATCCACATTTGGATGATCATGATTTAATTTAAAAACACAAGCAAGTAAAACTTACTACAAAATACACAAGTGGAGAAACTCAGTGATACTTTGCTGAGTCACCACCCTCATGTAAGTGCCATTAGCTCCATCACGTAAACATGGACATACTAAGTCCAAAATGATAATATGTCCTTAAAAACCAGTGTTGTTGTGTCTAAAGCAACAGTCAGATTTTACACTGCAAGCCCACAATTTCATCCAGACTTATTTTAAGCATGTTTTTTTCATTTACATATTAATAAAAATATTCTGAATAATTATTTTTTTCTATCAAGTCTCAGACGAAACTGCTTGGTCAAGGTATTTTTTGTTTATTTTATTATATTTTTAACATTAATTGCATAATTAATGAGAAAAGACAGATGGACGGAACTACAGTCCTGCTGAGTCCCAGCACCTCTCCATGAGCCCAGGGTTTTGTCCATCTGCGTTGATACAGGATCCAGACCCAGATGAGTGTTTGAAAACCACTTCAGCAAGGTTCCGGGCAGAATTTAGTCTACTATTGATTTGAATACTGGCTTTTCTTCCCAGAAAACCAGCCCATCAATGGATATATGCAATAACTTGTATGCCTATTAAATTACACTTAAGTAAGGGCTAAAGATTAGCGGTGCCTGTATTAATGAGAAGCCAGCCAGAAAAGCTAACCTGATCCTATGGAAGAATTTCAGCCTAAATATTTTAGAAGTAACTGAACTATTGATACAAACACTTCCAGAATTTAAAAAAGCAACAATAAAAAATAGGCAGATATTATCCAGCCAAATTTAGAGTTATATGTACATCCTTTGAATTATCTCATTTCACATCACATTTTGAAAAGCACTTACAGGTGTAAGAAACCATGAACACTGCCGAATGCTGTTAGCAACCCAGACACTTCCTCGAGAACTCCTAAAAATGTCAGCTATTAAAGAAATGTAGTATTTCTAGTTCCCTATTTAGTCTGGATCAAAGCTTTTTAAGAAAAGTGGTTTACTCCTGAATTCAATCAAGAACCAATGTTCTGACCAATTAGAAAGCATAATGACGAGTGCAATTTGCAGTTTTTCTTGCAAATGAAACAGAGAATAGACAGGATTTGCTTTGTCAGATGTTCTGAGGACTTCAGGAGACACTGAGTAAGGCTTTTCCTCCAGTTTACTTTCAGGAAGAAGAAAACTTCCAGAAAGGATTATATAGGAAGGAAATTAGCAGCTTGAAAAGTCTCAATGAAGCTGCGATTTCAAATGCAACTGTAACTCTTTTTTATACTTTGCAGTAGAAAACCAGTCAGAAATTACATGAGTGATCTGCTGGAAGAACTGGAAACTGTATTGTGTTTGTTCAGAAGCAATATTCACCCAGAAATCCATCAGTAGATTTGAGATCTCCCTACCCCCCAGAAAATCAATTGTTTGAGACATTATATTCTGCCTTAAAGAAGAAGGGTGTTTTTTGGTTTGGTTTTTTTTTTTGTCTTTCTATGTGGTTTTAGGGAGTTCTATTACTATCTGATAGGAATCAAGTGTGAGAGTAATATTCTTACTTCCATTGCACCTAGAAGATTGGCACTCTCTCCAATGCTTTCTTCTATGTATCTCCTTTCTTCATCTGTGATTGTAGGATGCATTGCAGGACTCTCATATGAAACCAAAAGCCAAAACATGTACCAAACTATACCAAAGCTCCCTTTGAAATGGAAAGAAAGACTTTAAAAAGAAATGAACAGTAAAGCAGTGAACAAGGAAAAAAAATTAAATCTATCATATGTGAATAAGTATAACAAATTTCAGTGTCAATTGTTGTTACTGCTCCTCTACTGAGTCATTCTAAAAGAAAGTTGGGTCCTGCAAACACAATCTGTGCAAAGTGTGCAGAGCTGGAGCACAGGGAACATTTCCTTCTTTTATTTGAGAATGATTTCACTGTAAGTGAATATTCACTGATATTTTAGAATCCATTTGTACAATGCAATGCAATGACCCAGCTTCCATTTCATTTCACCAGCCTGGAAATGAAGTCCCATTCTGCTTTAAGACACGGTTGCTTGATGACTGCACTAAATTTTTTACCTGCAAAATACAAGTTTATGGCATTGTTTTCAATATAGCAATGCACTTCTTGAGAAGTTTATTAAATTTCTTTAAGGTTTCCCCCTAATTCACATCAGTTTTACACTGTAGAATGAACTCCTTTGGGACATTCTTTTCTCTTGGTGTAAGTTAAGGTAGCACAACTAGTGTGAATAAAATTATGTAGGTCTTCAGATAAAAATCAGGACATGAGATAGGGCAAGTACTCTAAACTTAGAGTTGTGTACATGAGAGGGCAACTTTACATGATCAGAGATTGCATAGATCTGTATAGTAGTTTGCACTACTTGTGCTAGACGTGACAAAGCTTTCACCATGGACGGCCTTGTCTTCTTCTTTAATAATGTTGCTTTCCTACTGTCTTCTTTAAATACCGTTCTTTCCCTGTTCTTTTCTCTCAGCTGTATTTTTAGCTTTATGGACCCACTTCTCTTTTTTTGGCCTCTTACCAGTAGCTTTTACATTTTTAGGAAGGGTAGAATAAGGTCATACAATATCAGAGTGAGATGAGCAAAACCACATACCATACACATAGAACACAGAAGACCACCCAGTATATTGCACCAGAATTCCAGCTAAAGGCATTGCAATAACAGCTCCTGCGTAGGAACCTGCAAAACAAGATATGTGTGGATGAAAAAGGAGAAAAAACCAGTCTCAAAGTAGTTTTACATTACTAGTGAAAGAAAGTCAAGGATAGAAAGGTACTTACCACAAAAGGAGGTGGTTGCTAACCTACTTCTTTCTAATGGCGGGGCCCACTTGCTCCAAATCCCGTGGCAGGCAGGGTAGGTGACCCCCTGGGGAATGGGTGCCAGATGTCAGCTAATGCTCATCAAGCACTTACTTCACTGTCTTTGCATGATTATGGTTTTTAATTGCTAGAAACAAGAAGCTGATAATGCTTTGCGTTCCTATAGAAAGGTCTGAGCACAGCCATAGAAAAACTGTGATTTCTATTCAAGTTGAAATGGGGTTTGTGTCTCACTCCAAAGCATTCAAGAGGCTTTATGAAACATATAAACCACAATTATTTCATTTCCTCCCTCTCCCCCTTCCAAGAAAGAATTAAGAAGAATTAAAAAGAATCTTAATGCACAAGAAGGAAGGATGAAAGCACAGACCCTGTGGAGTCTTTCGAATGCTGGGCTGATTTCTCCCACCTTCAGTTTTGGTGGCCTTCCAACTTTTTTTCATCTAACGTTTTAAGTATAATTTAGGAAATATGGATTACTATTCCATTGCTTTAAAACTAAAAAGCAAGATCCATGAGAACTTTAAAATAGAATGTTTAGAGAGAAGTTTTTCACTCTCTTTGTCTCTAATGAGCCTTCTTGAGTGCTTAAAGCAAATAATTGAATGATGTTAGTTGGTTTGATTTTAAACCAGTTACTTTTTAGATATCTCTTCAAACCAGCTTTTAACTTAATAATAGAAAAAAAAACCCCAACAGTTAAATAAATAACATCATTCCATCCTGCAGTATTGATAAAATAGAAAATGTAATATGGAATGTACAGCAATTTTCCACAGAACTCCTGCTTAAGAATAACTCTGATGAATGCATAGTTATAGTCATAGTTACAGTCACTTTTCTCTTAATCTGATGGGTTGTTTCCCATGCAAAAAGTAGAATAAACTAATAAGTTTTTGCAAATGTTGAGGTTGTTATAAATGTTGAGCTTATCAGTCTCAATGTGCAATCATTGTAAAATACATTCTTCTGGTTTGAAAGAAGATTCTATGCCAAATTTCATGTTTGTTTCAGTCTTTTTGCCTTCTTTTTTTAAAAAAAAAGAAGAAAAGACATGATCTTAAGATTGCCATGTTTTATTATAAACATTCTTGAATGTTCCTGTTTGAGATGGTTTGTATTCACAATTCCTTTGAACAGTATCACAGAAATGTTTCTATTCTGTTTTGTAATTATCCACTTGCTTCTGTCCCTCTCTTTTCAGACAAGCTCACCTCTTCTCCTCACAGATCACTTTTCAGAATTGCATCCACATTTATACTTTAAGAACTTGATTGACAGTTACCTAACTTTCAAGCACATTCTGCGCCCTCTTTTGGAGTCTTTTTATACAATAAAGGGCACGAGTTAAATTCAGGTTATACAGTGGAAGTGTGCACCCTGAGTTGCAAAGAACCAGGCCTAAAAATCTGTCTTTCAGTAAAGAAACAAGAAAACAAAAATTTAGAAGGCAGGCTCAATTTTTTTCTCTTTTAAATTATGTTAAATCTCTCATTCATTCCAACAAGAGTGTGCTCAGGGGCTATGATAGAAGCTTAGTTCCTTATTACAGATTTAATTTGGGAGGCTGGGCAGCAAATAGCTGCCAGTATAAGCCCTATGCAGTACAGGATTTCAGTGAAACTTCACTGCTAAATACATCCCTCACCAGCTTCTTAGCAAGAGACAACTTTGATATACATTTTATAGATGAAGGAAAATCAAATAGCTGTAATCCATACATTGAAACCTGTTACACTGAAATCAGTAATAAACTAAAAGCCTTTTTTATTTCCCCTGCCAAAGCCATGGTTGCTAGTTAAAGGCTAACAAACATCTGTCTCTTTTCCTGGTTATTTTGTGATTTCTCCTTACCTCTACAAGGCCCTGCAAGATCCTCACAAAGATGACGCATCCGTAGTGCACCCTGGCCGCAGACGGTATGAGCATGTTGAGGGACGATGTCAGCAGTATAGCAGCACCAAATACTCTGTGGGTGTGGGGAAACAAAAGGCAAGGAAGTAACTTCAGTGTTGTTCCAACTGACTTGCTCCACATATGTTCACATATCAATGTAGATGTATTTAAATATATGTTCTTTAAGTAGGGAATATACTAAATGCTGGACTGGATTAGTGTCTACTTCCATCTAGTCTAAAACCTGTCTAAGAAGACCCAGACCAAACATGGACATAAGCATCTATTTAGCCTTATTTCCTAAGGAAATACATCTTATGCGATCACAGGTATACATCTTATTCACCCCATAAATCCCAACTCTTTCATTTTCATATCTGTTTCAAGCAAATCTGATTGAATTCACCACCCACCCTCTAGAGAAATTAGGAACCAGGTCTTAAAATGGTTTGCTTAAACAGGAGGCCGAGAAAAAGAGAATCTCATTAGTGCTTTAATTGTAAGATAGTGGCACCATGCATTCATTCCTTATAAAGCTGTAGAAAATCTGCTTTTATAAATACCAAAGCAGCAGGAAGACTTTCAAACAGAGCTGGGATTTTCTTAGACACAAGAGTAAATTGATTTGGAAAGACATATCCATAGAAAACAGATCATTCTTTCTGCTGTTTTTTCAGAGGCTACTCATTGAATATTGCTGATTTTGCTTCCAAGGGCATCCTAGGAATTGCTTCCAATAAAGCACATTACAAGGTCAAAATAAATGTGTGAAGTGATGATCCATTTGCAAAATTCTGCTGCTTTAACTGAATTTTAACTTGATTCAATTTATATCTGCCCCTTTTAGGAGAAAGCCTTTTTTCCAGCATTATTATACCATTTTTATGTTCATTCATTGTCGAAATAATATTTTTTTCCCCCATTTTGCTTTCAATGGAACTATGGAAAGGGATGAAGCCAGTATAATGACCGGCCACTTTCTTTATACAAGACTATGTAATGCTAAGATAAACCCTGGAGATGTCTTAACATCTGACATCACAGTATCTGATGGGGAAATGATTTGACAACAACCTTTAACCTTAGCATGCATTCTTCAGAAATAGGTACAGTGCCATAAGTTAGTGAGAAACAGACCTCAGGCTAAAGGGGCAGAAAGCATTGGTAAGTTTCAAGGCAAAAATTCTCCTCAAAGACATCTGTTTCACATCCTTTCTTTAGATTTACAGAATTCTTTAGAATTATTTAGAATTAAAGATCTGTATCTTTAAATAGCTAACTGAGTATACTCCACTTCTATATGACAAATATTAAAGGGCAGCAGAAAAAAAACCACCTTGGCACAGTAAGGAAGCTTTGTTCAATAGCTCTAAATCTGGTCTCGTCATTGTGTTTCCTGTGATCTCCACCTCATGCTAAAAAGCATGTAGCTAGCTGTGCAGCACAGTTCTGGCTCTGCTTGGCAGCATGTTCAGTACCTTTACTGGTGCATGTGTTGGTTCTGCACTGTGTGAACTATTTTGGCCTGAACTCTGCCTTTAGTCTTAACTTCCTTATGTGTAAGTTTCTAATCCAGAAGTACATGTAGTTCATTTCTTTATGGCTTAATGTGCTCACATAAATCACAATTGTGTCTTGGGTTTCATTTCCTTTCATCTTTATTTATTAATGAGAATTTATTAATGAGAAGAGTTTGGGAGTCATAGGAGTTTTGCTTGTGATTTTAACCATTTCTTTTAAAAAGTGAGATGTTCCTGTTAGCAATTTTTGAAGAGCAATAGACTCTAACTGTTCTAAAGGTCCATCAGGAAAATCCTTCTTTGCTTGTAAAAAGGAAGGACTGTTTGGTTTGCAGCCTTTCCTCTTTCTTTACTGAATAGCTATGCAGCTAAATGCCTACTGCAGCAATATGGTTTTAAATTTGTGGTTTTGCATAGGCTTTCTGGAGCAGATTCTTAGCTAGTGTGAATCAGGGCAACTCTTTCTAAATCACTATTCCTTTTAAAATTATGCTAAGATGGAATATTGAAAAATGTCATTTCTTTAGGAGGATGAGATTTGCAAATTGTTCAAATTTCTTCAAGGAAAATTGCTCCGGTTTTTCAATTCTGTATCTGAAATCAGCTTTTGTTTGCCATAACTGAAAGCTGTGTTTCCCAGAATTGCTTTTGTTCTCATGTTCATTAAAGAGAAACTGTTTCCTTGAGTCTGCTCCTTCTAGAAGAGGAAGGAAAATGTAATTTAAGGAATCATCAGAGACATGCATCTCCCAAATGAAATTCTTGCCTGTATTTAGACTCACAAGTATCAGTGAATATTTAATTACATTGAGGAGCAGATGAGGAAATAATTCTACAATGTCACTTGTAAGTCAGTTGTCTCTCAGAACTATGCTTTGTAGGAACAGCCTTCTCAAAAATAGATCAATTCTCCCCAGAAGAAAATCTATGTATTTAAGTGTAGAATAAATTAGAGTTCAATTACAGTCTTGTAAGAAATGGCTTTTTTATCCTTTTTCTTGAATGCACATTAAAAGCAGCACCATGATTTTAGTACACAGCTATAACTGAATCAGTTTCCTCTATAAATCATAGTCAAGAGCAAATAAGTCTTCCTACATTTACTTTGCATCTCAGTGCACATCCACAAATAGAATCAGTATTTCTCCCTCACGCTTTTTTTGTTTTGTTACTTATTTCACCTCCATAAATACTAAACTCCTCTTCCTAACAGTGTATTGTGATATAGTTCTGGCTTTTGTCCAAACTTACCTTTATATTTAATATCTCAGCTAACTGCATTTATTATGATTTAGATCAAAGAAGAATGATTTTGAGCTACAATAAACCAAAATATATTTGAATGCTGCTTACGTTCAAGTATATTTAATCTGGAAATGGAACATTCTAATTGCTTCTAAGTCATTTCTAAGCATTTTACTGACCCACATGTCAACCTCACAAATGGCATCGTTCTTTTTTTGTGCTTACTTTTTCTTATGTTTATGAAACTAGTGATTTTATGATCTGTTGTGTTTCTGTTCTGCTTCCAAACAATTCTCATTTGCTCAATTTTGCTACAATATGAGTTCCAACAGTGGGTTAGAAACCATGTTTTTCTTTAAGATCCTTATGTTTCCATGGCAAACTGACAGTATGGGGGGTTCCCTAGTTGTATTTCTTGCAGCTGACAATGCATTTCTTCAGTCTTGCTTTCTACAGTGACATGGGCTTGAGGAAAAGGCTTCACACCTTGAGCACCAACACCACTAGCATTCACGTCTCTTACAGAGTGAGCCAAGACTTGCTCCGTGGTGTCCTTTGGGTTGAGCTCAGACTGGGAAATCACGTAGCTGTGCTGTTGAACTTTCGTTCAGAGGTATCCCTGAACATCCATTTCATGCTAGGCACGCTCCAAACCGCATAAAACATGGAATCATAGAATAATTTGGGTTCAAAGAGACATTCAAAGGTCATCTAGTCCAACCCCCAAGTTTTTAACATGTTTTAATGCCATGGCACAGATGAAGAACCTGAGCAGGTTGCAGGTAAACTGGGAAAACCACAGTATGCCACAGTGACAGGGCAGGAGAAGCCAATGATAGGGCCATCATTCTTGGCCCTGGCACTGAAATGCCCTGACATACCTTCACCAGCCCTAGACTTGGGGCAAAATCCCTTTCTGACTCAAAATCAGAAACTGTATACATATATACATATACACACAGTTGAGGTTTTTGTTATATATACATTTATATACATACATGTATATACACACACACATATATACACAGAAGAAGCCAAATGAATAAATGAAATAGTAGTATGTCTAGGAGAGGTAAAAAAGGTAAATCCTGGTCCTCGTAAGTGACCAGAAGCAGCCCTGAAACAAAGAATTATGCTTTGCTTATCTATTTCTATTTCTAGACTCAGTAGACTTGGATCTGAAAGACAGAATCTAACACTGATCCTCAGTGTTTTACTGACGTTGGCATTATATGAAGGTCATGAGCTGTGACTTAGTCCTCCTGTAACACAAGTAGTAATAATAGCAAAATCATATTTGACTAAGATATGTTTAGTATGGGAGCAGAGGAAGGAAATGACTCTGACAGTTCAGGAAAAATGCTTAGAATGGAATGAGGTTGGAGAGGGAATTCATCTTTTTGGATTTCAAGCCAGCTGGCTCATTTTTCTCTTTGGGGACAAACTAAAGAGAGAGAGAAAAAAAAAAGTATTTATTTTCATCTCTGGATTTCTAATCTGCATCTGTGCAGCCCCACTGTTCTCATCTACCTTTTCCTGGGAATTCATGTTGCATGAGCATTCTGCATAGAAGTGCATTACAGATATTGTAACTCAGCTGGAAGAAGTGCCAGCTCAAAAAGTGAGCTGAGAGCAGAGGGAGCACAGATGAACACCACATGTTGAATGCCAGATGGCTGACGCATTGGCTTACGCATATGAGATCTGAATGTAAAGGGTCCTGCTTGGAAGCATCCTCTCACCCCGGTGGCTGGAAGTGAAAATCCCTTGCTTGTATATGGGAAGGAGGCTGTTCCTCAGCTGTCTGAATCACATGTATTTCTATTTATGTGATTTTTGAATATAATTGGCAAATTCCACAATTACCTATGTCTCTGTTCTCTAAATAATTGGTCCAACTTTGTGAAAATGAAACTATTATGGAAACCAAATGCTATGTCTGCTCTAAAGCATATGAAGTACCTCAACTTATCAAATATATCTAAAAAATAAACTGGGTCTCGCCCACCCTTTGGTGTTCGTTCTTGAGCAGTGCTTGTTTGGTGGAGTCCCAGGGCAGGAGCAGCAGTGAGCTGCTGAACACAGGTCATGCAAAGTGACTTTTTAGACTGTTCTGTCAGCTCAAGATTTCTAAAATTTATTCTCTTTGACTCTCTCTACTATCATTCATCTTTGACACACCTCTTCCTGCAAAAGGCCAACACCACAAAATAGAACTGATTCTATCCCATTTTTATACAACACGTAGAATTTCTTGTCTTAGAGGAACTGCAAGGCTGAATTCTGCATTAAATGCTTGGTTTTCTGAGTAAAACATAAAGTCTAGGGAGAAACAGGGCAGGAGCAAGCTGGAATGCCTGTAGGCATGCCGCAGTGTTTCAGAATCCTTCCTTCTGCAAATGTTGCTAGCAATGGCAACTTGTGATCATCCTTTTTAACTTATTTTTCCTTTGAGTTGTGCAGTGACTGAATATATAGAAATATCAGGGGCTGAGCAGCCCAATAACCCTTCCCTTCTTACAAAGTGTATCAGATGGGATGAGGCTTTCTAAGACTTTGATATAGAACATGAACATTTTGATGACCAGAATTTGCTGTGGTTTGATCTGCCAGCTTTGATGATAAAGGAATCCAAAAATATGCACAAGTCTTTTAGCAAAATGGACCATACAAGGGCTAGATCTAGCACCAGAGTGAAATGCCATGCAGACACTAAGTCAATGTGTATCAGTAACACCGCTTCTTCCTTCTCCAAGTCCCACTGATGCCACTGACTCACACAGGTCAAACACAGACCCTAAAAAGTTTTCAGACTGCCTGTTCACAGACCCGTTTTTGGTATGTCAGTGTGTATTCGATGAAGAACGTGGACACTGTTGGATGACATCATCATTGCAATTGATCCTGAGTGTAAAATACCCCTGGGTCATTAAATTCTGATCGTTGCTCTTACCAGCAAGCACATTACATCATCCTTTCATAAGCAGATCAGGCTTCATCTCAGAAGTAATTAGCACTTGCCCTACTTATTCTGGAGGCCTTTCCAGCTTGTTGCTTCTAACATCTGGCAGGTATCTTGTACCCATGCTGTATTATTTTAGTGGGTTTCATCTCTGAAGCTTACCCCAGTAGCAATCTTATTGTTCTTTCCTTTGCAACACTAAGCGAGCCAGGCCCTCTCCACCTTGTCTCCTTCCTTTATTCTTTACTCATTTGGTCACCCTACCAATCCCTCCCTATCTCCTGTTTGAATTCAGCTGGAGAATCTCTCAAACCCAGGGTTTTGTTTTATAACTCATTATATCCATGATAATATCTATATATGTCTAGATAAAACTCTGATACTTGTTCCTTTTAGATCATTAGCTTTGCGGTGGCTTGATCTTTAAATATGTCATCTGCTAGATCATGTTTCAAACCAAGACCCTCTCATTCAAATTACTTTACCAAATTCCAGGGCTTAGGCTGTGATTCAGCTGTCTCTGTTGATTTAGAGATATATAATATACTGATCAAAGAAATCATCAGTGGTTTTAACTTTAAAATGTTTTGAGGTGCTGGCTGGGAGGACACCTGCACTGTGTTGGACTCACAAGCTATGTCTGCACTGACATGTGGAGTGTTTTCTGATGTATGGCCCACGTGTTACAGCTGATTGTATCTGAACTGCTCAGAGCCAATGCAGATTCCTTCAGAGCAGTGACTGTGACATTAGTGTCTTTATGCAGCCAGCCTAAACAGCATTTCATTGCATGAAATCCAGCCTACATATTGTATTGAGGTGAAATACCAAATTAGGTAGAAACAATTAAGGATACCTGTTGGATAGAGTGCCTGGAATTAGCAATGTCAGAAGCGTATGTGGGTTTTGTTTCAGAGAGGATTAGTCTTTTTCCCTCAGAAAGGGGCTCCGGTTGTGAGATCTCACACATGCAGTAGGGATTACATGGAAGCTTGGGAGCTGGGACAGTACTGGAAGCAAAGTTATTTGACAGTATTGATGTATCTGGATGATATAATCTCAAGAAATAATAAGTTTCTTTATCAGCTTGATCTGAAAGCATCTGGTGTAATTTTATGTAAACTGCATAGCAAATTTTCTACAGATACCCATTTCAAAGGATTTGGGTATGGAGGATGGAATGCAAAAATAAATCCAAATTTCAGACATTATCCTACTCTAGTTAGTTATATCCGAACAAAGAGGGACAAGTTCTAAATTTTTTTTCTTTAGTCCTTGAGCAAGACGAGAGGAGGCCACAGGGATGCTGTGAGGGCTGGAGCAGCTCTGCTCTGGAGCCAGGCTGAGAGAGCTGGGCTTGTTCAGCCTGGAGAAGAGAAGGCTCTGGGGAGACCTTAGAACAGATTTCAGTGCCTAAAGGGGATGACAAGAAAGCTGTAGATGAGCTTTTCACAAGCTTTTCTGGACACTGGTCTTCCTGCCATTGAGGTTCAGCTGCCTAACACTTAGCATGAAACTGTTCTCTCCCCTAAAATTTAAATGGCAAGGGCTTTTTTCTCATCCCAATAAAAAGGTAGATGTTTGAAAATGGAAAAATCTGAGAAAATTCAACTCAGATTAATTGAAACAAATCAGGGCTCCATCATGTATATTACTTTAATAGTGGATTAACTGAAAGTTCTGAACAGTAATTCCCACCTTGCCATTTCCAATTAGTGGGACAGTACAGGATATGTTGTTCATGTAGGGACAGGACAAGGGGGAATGGCTTTAAACTGATAGAGGGGAGATTTAGATTAGACATTGGGAAGAAGTTCTTCCCTGTGAGGGTGCTGAGGCGCTGGCACAGGGTGCCCAGAGAAGCTGTGGCTGCCCCATCCCTGGCAGTGTTCAAGGCCAGGTTGGACACAGGGGCTTGGAGCAACCTGCTCTAGTAGAAAGTGTCCCTGCCTGTGGGAGGGGCTTGGAACTGGATGCGCTTTAAGGTCCCTTCCAACTCAAACCATTCTGTGATTCTATGAAATAGCTCATTGAAAGTAAATGCAGTTGTCTGAATTTAGTTATCTTGAGGATTACCACTGTCCTATACCCAAATAATTCCAAACATCCAAATTTGTCAACTGAGAGTTATACAGGTGCTTCACAGTAACAGAGAAAAGAATATTTTAGCCTATAATGTTCTTCCTTGAGCTTGGCAACTCAAAGTTTAACACCATTAAAGATGGCTTACTTGCTTCCAATATCTGTAACTGTAATCGGTGCTCTTCCTGGCTTGTGGAAAGATTCTTTTTCCTCAGCAATATAACATGAGTGTCTTTTGCATTTTTCAGCATGTTCCTGCATACATAACGTCCCCGACTGCAAACTGTGAGTAGCCCCTCACGTGGGATATTTACATTACCTATACTGATGTTTGCTAAGTATGGACCTACGTGTCACTTGTTCATCTCCTCTAAAACTCCTGATAATGTTGACTTTACTCAAGTTTAGTCTGCAGTGATACTGATTACAACTGAGGATTTACGTTTATGATTTTTTATGTTTACTGCTGATTATTTTTGCTTATGTATTTGATATGGACTAAGTAAAAATAAACCCAGTGTGAGCAGACACTCTTCAGCTATTCTGTGACATTTATCATCATTCTGACTTGTCTCTAGTATAGGCTAATTTGCTGATGACTCTGATGACCCCTCTACTGTAGACATATTCCTGTGGAATGCTCATCTTGACAGTTTATGGCTTCCGAAATGATAGACAGAATGTAGTGGGTTTTTTCTGAATTGGGTCTTTAATTTGGTTAAAATGACATAGGGCTAACAAAGCTGGGATTATGCCATGAATATCAGAGTGGTTGATGAACTCAGCTGCCCAGCAAAGTAGATAGCATAAGCTACCTTTGACATTAGAGAGAAGCCTTTATTCCCAAGTGCCAGTCTCAGTTTGAACGTGCTTCATGAGAGATCCTCTTTAGTAATAGTCTGTGGCCAGAAGCCGTAATATAGCAGCTTTATTTGGCTTTTTTAGAACGTGATAAAAGAGGTCATTTTCATTCATATGTGTACAAGGGAGGAGGGGGATGTGCGTCTGTGTGCCCTTCATACAAAATCCTATTATAAGCCCTTCATGAAGCATTAATATGTAAAAGCCGACCTCCCGCCATCTAATCCCGTATAATAAGGGCTAGGATACATTATTAATTTTTGTCACACATCTGAGGCCCCCTTTTATCAGCCAAAACCCCTATCCAAATCCCTTGTTGCATCATTAAATTGTGAAAACAGCTTCATCATTCATGACAGAAAAATGCAAGGACCCTGAGCCATATGGCAGAGAGAGCAGCGGTACCAGCCACACTGGAGATGTTCCCCAGTACCCTTCTCACAATAACTGGTGTTTACGAGGCCCTGCAATGCAGTAGGGTGACAGCATCAGTGTGCAATATTGATTTCTTTGCCTGGAAACAGAGGAACACCAGAGCAGCACCCAGTTTCATCTGCAGCATTTTGAACTGAGTGTGAAAGGTGGGCTCAGCAAGTACAGCTTCAGGGGTTCTCTCTTACAGTGCAAGGTCAGTTTATGTCTTCAGGAGTTCAGGAGCTGGCTCTTGTCTACCCATCCCCAGATTCCTTGGTTATGCTGAGGATTATACATTGTCTGCAAATCAGAAAACCACACGATATGTCCACCTGCTAAGGAGGGGGGGAATTATTTCTCTTTTACAACAGAACGGTGTGAAGATAACCGTGTTCTAGGAAATCTTTGTACTTGTGTTTCTAAACCAGTACTTCACCTTGCATGTTTTTATGTTTGTTGTCATTAAGGCTGAGCTTGGGATTAAAACTGATTTCACTGACACACTAATGACACAGTTTCAGTGAAAATCTTTGAGACTCTGAGACAGGATATCCTGGCACGCAGTTGTCTGAAATATCATCCATCTTACTCATGCAAATAATCCTATTGGATTACTTGCTGGAAAGAAGGATTTAGCCCTTAAGAACAAGATGAATGGTGCTTTAAAAAACAAAGATGAATTTGAAGTGAAAGGTTGATTTATATATTTTAATTCAGGTTAGAATGTGACAATGATGAAGAGTTCAACATAGATGAGAGATAATTGCATTGTAGAGACATTTAGTGTAGCTGTGTAGTAATGATTTCAATGGAATAGTGCCACTGCAGTTTAACAGATAATGAGGAATATGTGTCATTATCATAGAATTATAGGGAGACTTTAATTACTTAAACACTGTCATTCTATTCTGCCCTTTGTATTTCTTTGTGTAAGAAAGTTCTGTTTGCATATACAGTAATGAGCTAAAATGATCACTCAGTTTTGTTTCACCAAAAAAACCCCAGTCTGTGATTATTGCAGATCTATTTTTGAAACATTATTTAGCATGTAGAGTCTGAACCTGCGTTTGTATTTTAAACATATAGCTGCAAACTTGGGAATTAATTCCATATCCTGTGTAATCTAGTGATGCTCCATTCATTTCAGAGAATCTTTCCTGATTTACAGTAAGTATTTAAACTGTTCACTTAGGAAATCAGTGAGGAAATACTGCCACAGCATTTTGGAAATGCTTTTGATAGAGCAAGGGGTTTATTACAGATTTCCTGTGTGATTTTATAAGAATGTTTAAAGAGGGTATCAGCAATTAAAACATAACAATATTTAAATTCTCCTGAGATGAGGTGGTAAAAACCAGTACAGTTTCACAACTCCCCATGTATTTGTGACAGCACAGCAGGGACTTTATTCACAGGCAGATGCAGCTTTGCAGTCACATGAATGTGAAATAGTAAATACTAATTTAATAAGATTATTCTATTTCTAGATTAAAAACAGAACAAGTCCTTGGCTTTAAGGCTATCTAGCCTGACATTCACTATGGCATTAACCGTTATGTCTCACTTGATTATCCTTTAAATTTTGCTTAATTATCTTTGTACTGAAAACATTTTATAATAGCTAAAACAGAAATCCCAATATAGGAATTTAACACCCAAAGACAAAGAATTTAACATACAATTTCTCTGGCTGGACTAGTGCTGCCTAGTTAATATTGTTAATATTTATGCTTTTTTTTATTTATATGCTTGTAATTTACTGATTCTTGTTATATCTTCCCATGGGACTCAAAGTACACATTTATACCCACTGATTCTTCCAGTGGCATACATTGTAATCAGATTACCTCCTAGCACTCTTCTTTATATACTGATATCCTGAATGTATAGTTCTTGCTATTTCTTTCACTATGTGCCACTGTATAGCATCATCATTTAAGTAACTGAAGATCTCTAAATAAATCTCTAATTTTTCAACACTTATACTAATATGTGTGTACCCAAAATACCCACCACAATCCAAGGTCAGTGTCCTTGACCTAAATACACTCACTGTACTAAATACAGAAAAATAAATATCCCAGGATTGTATCAACTTCCTTAGTAAAGCATTATGTTGGAAGCTCATGATGAGTTTCTTATCTAGCACAGCTTAAGATCCCACTCAGTACGACTGCTTTCCTGGGGTGGTTTCCCCCTCTTTGGTGTTACTTTGCACTGGAGTGTCATATACATCAAACAGAATTCAGTCTACTGAATGGTATTTCATATATCGTCTGACTGGTCCGTTTTGTACCCACAAGTTTATCGGCATTTATACATACTGCAGAAATGGCTGATGAAATGTGAAGCTCACAGTAGGTTTTGTTTAAGGGCTACTCAGCAATATCATAATGGTATCAAAAAAGAATGGGTTTCATCACCCCATGGGATGACCTGGCCAATACCCCAAGTAACCTGGGGTCCTCATACAGTATATAGGCAGACATATGCATATTCTTGGGGTGACATAATACACGTGAGATTAGAAGTGCTTGCTAACTTAGACAAACACTATGAATCTTCCTAGAGGAGCTGAAGGTCAAGAAAAACTGCACCAGTTTCCAGTCTGCTATTTTCAAAGCATCAGAACAGCAAAATCCATTTATAATATAGTTGTTAAATACTACAAAAGAATGTAATTATTGGATGACATTTCTGAATTTCTTATCAGAATATTGCCTTCATAGCATTGTTGCAGAACATTTCAACATCTTGGGCACTGATGTTTAAATGCATTCCATTTAAATCAAAATTTGAATTATAGAGGTGAAGAACCACCAAACCCCAGATTTCTTCTTTATTAAGATTTCAGTCACTAAGAATGATGATTGTTTTAAAAAATTTGTAAAGATTAGATGAATTCTGATTAGCCCTATCAAAATTTCTTTTCATGGACTAAGTGGAAATTTGGATGAATGTGGGATTGAGTGTGCCCTCAGCAAGTTTGCTGACAACAATAAGCTATGTGGCTCGGTTGATACGCTGGAGGGAAGGGATG
>NW_009913177.1:0-4451 GCF_000696875.1 Nestor notabilis | reverse complement strand
CTCCATCCCTGGCGGTGTTCAAGACCAGGTTGGACAGAGCCTTAGGCAACATGGTTTAGTGTGTGGTGTCCCTGCCCATGGCAAGGGTGGGTGGAATTAGATGATCTTAAGGTCCTTTCCAACCCTATCTATTCTATGATTCTATGAGGTAGAGTTGGAGGACTGTTAGCACTTTATACCCTTTCTGTTCACAGTGCATTGTAATCATACGATGACAACCCCTCTGGTGGGAGCCTCTGTAATGCTGATATTGAAACCTAGCAGTAAAAAGCATTCAAATGAGATCTATGTGCTTTTAAATGGTGTTAACTGCCATTATGAGTAATAGTCTTGCTGATTAAATAGCGAGTATACATGGTGTAGGGCATCACACTTGAAAGTTCATGTTTTCTGTATTCTTCAAGGAAAAATACTTTTAAATAATACAAAAGCAGCTCAGTTCCTTCCTCCTGAAAACCCTGCTGACACTAGTCAAAATTCACTGTGATTTACTGAAAAACATAGCACCAGATCCCCAACAATCTAAAAAAAAAAAAAACCAAACCCAAAAAATCTCGTTTTATTCACTTTTTGGAGAGAAAGCTTTGCTATTACTAATCAGAAAGGGTTGTAACCAGTCAACCTTTATATGATTTTGGATTTGTCTCTGGAATCTGCTTGTCTATCCTTGCCCCTGCAGTCTCCAAACCTCTGAACCATGGCTGATTTTCTCTCAATAAAGATAGTTACGCAAAGATCTCTGCAGGGACCATGAATTCTACTCCCAGTGTCCAGTAGCTTTGTTCAGGGTAAGGCTGTACGTATGTTCAGATAGAAGCAACCCAGATGAGTTGCCAACCTGGATGTCCATGTGACAAGATACCTTCTCTCTAAACTCCTAGTGCCTGCTCAATACTCTCTGCTACCATCATGTCATGCTTAATCGATGACAGGGTTAATTGTTCATTGTTCATTGAGAACTTAACCCCAAGTAAAGGGATAGCTGTAACAAACTCTACCCATGGGACGCCACATCATGCTCCCTTCATTCCCCCAGCCTGCTGTGGTTGGTTGCATAGAGCATTTTCCAGAGACAGATCCTCCTCTGGGAGGAGAGGTCTCCAGCTTCTTGTGGGAAAAGGGAATCCTCTTCTATTTTCACACACTACTCAAAAGATGCAAGTTTAAAGCTTTGCTGATTGCAAATGAGGGGGGCACCTGAGGCCCAATCCGTGTCTTTTGGAAGGTGTTGTCTTGCAACGTACTGAAGTTTCTCTGTGCCTCCAGAAGTCAATAAAGGTTGAAAGTGTTCAGGAGTATTGACCTTTGTACCGTATTAACCCAACTTCTATCGTACACCTGAGAGGTAAGTGCTCAGGAGAAGTGATGTTTCTGACTGTTCTCTGGAATTTTTAAACACAGTTTTGCTTGACCTTGTTGGTGCTACAGCAGTATAAACATTGGTCTTCTATATAAAGTGTTTTATTTTGTGTTGGACTGAAAATACTCTATAACAGAAAATTCTCAGTGATGCAACATGAGATAAATTGAGATCAAAGCTATCAAGTGCGAATTCCTGAGAAACTTAATTTACTACTTGTAGATCTGTAAGTCACTAAATCTGATCTGTCAGAAGTGGAGCTATGCATGATAAGAGCAGCGGGTCAAGGCTGAGCAGAATAATCATGCGGCAGCAGCCTTGAGCTCCACAATTATCAAAGGATCTCAGTAAAATGCTTCCCACTGACAGACTCGCTTGAAGAAAAATACATTAGAGAGTTCAGAGCTCAGGGCTCCTAATTCTTGGTTGGCACTAAGCATTTTAAAACAGGGGAAGAATCAAAATAAAGGGTTTCAGCCCAGCTTGAGATTAATGCCTTGCGTGTAGAAAGGTTTACTTGACACCACAGGAGGGTCATTTCTTCTGTATTGTATACCTTAGTAAAACTATCAAATTATGTCAACCCAATCTCTATAATTGGTTGCTAGACTGAATATTAATGTCAAGCAAACTTGGTGACATACAGTCAGCAATTCCCTGTCACTAACAAATTAAGCTCACAAAGCGCACCTGAACCTTCCTCCCAATTTTCTTCCTCTAAGTATCATGGAGTCAGGTTTTCATTCCTACTACATTTTCCATGTACACCATTATCTCCTTCCCTTCCCAGAATAAATCTCTTGAAAACCTCCCTTTTTCTTGAGCTCAAGGCTGCGTTTCTCACAGATCATCTTGAAGCTGGTGATGCTATTCTGGGATCTATTATTTTTTATGTAGAGTACATCTGAAATTTGTTGTTTCTGTGTAAATTTAGACTTGCTCTGAATGCAAAGGAAACCGTTGACACCAACAAGATATTAAGTGAAGTTGATAAAAAAATGAAGAATTCCTTGGCTGTCATCCACCACAGTGTGAAGGGACGAGCTGTGGCTGGAGCACTAGACATGGAAATCAGTAGAGACTTTTAGAGTAGGTCATGTTCCTTTGGTGCTGTCGGCCTTGAGGCCTGTGTATGCACTCGTCTGACTTTTTTTCATGCAGTTTCTTGGAAAGAGTATGGACCTGATGACTTGCACCCTCTTTTGGGTGCTGCTTTACCCGTCAGTCATCCTGTTCAAGTTGAACATGTAGATGTCAAAATCTATTTGTAGCATTCAAGAACTAACTGAAGGTTTGGCCTCCTCAATGTTCTATTATTTCATCCACTACCTCTGATGACCCAGAACTCTCTTCTCTGCCATTTTTATCTGCAAACTAAATATAAATTACAGTGACTATTCATATTTTACTATTTGCAATTACTGGTATGTATGTGATAGCTCGTTCCTTGAATTAAATCTGCGATTTACAAAGTCATTTACCTTGGGTTGTCTTAGAGGCTTCCACCATAATAATAACTAACCACTAATCTGTGAAAATTGCTGAGTTAAAATACACCAGGTTAATAACTGGGACTAGTCCTCATTTAGTGTTGTGAATGTAAATGTTTGTGAAGAGGAGGAAAATCTGTCTTAATTGTATGCCAGGCTGTGTTTCTATTACTGAGTTTTCCTGGGAATTGTCCTGTAAATCCTTAAGGTTGCATCACATTACGCTTGGGTCGATTCAAATTACCTCAGTGATGTTGCTGGGGTGACTGAAGGCAGGTTTGGGATTCCCTGAGTCAAATTCTGCACTCTTTACATGAGCAGAAAGCACCAATTAATCCTGAGGAGTTACAGACTTCTTTACTCTTTTACTGTGTAAAGATGCAAAAGTGCTCAAAAAGGAAAAGAAATGGAAAGAACCCTTTAAGTGGCTGATAATTGTCATTTGAGATAAGCTTTTGCATTTCTGAGCCACGGTCAGAAAGGTGACAATTGTAAACAGGCAAGCAATGGGTACCCCAGATCAATCAGTGTTGTATCTGGGTTTATTTGCTGTAAAAAGGGGGATATTAGGGTTATCTCAGTTACAGAGCAGCTCTCCATTAGTAAACACTCATCATTTTTAATGAGAGTTTCTGTCTAAAGGGTATTTACCTTGGGGAGAGCATTTTTTGCTGTAGCTTCCCTCTCCCCCGACCAGTTTCTCAGACACAAGTGAGCCAGACCTACCCCTGATTTTGCACACTCCTAAGCAGAGTTAAAGGTGATTTTAATATATTTTTTATATATTGCTGATTTTAGTATCCATTTGCACTCAGTAACTGCTTTGAGGAGTGGCATTAGGACCTTGGCTACTTCTGCAAACGACGAGCCCGTGGCATTAAGCGTGGATGTGAAAGCCTCGTGTGTCTTGAATACTCAGAGGATCTAATTAACAGGTAGAATCGCACCCTGGGTGCTTGAGAAATTGCCAGACACCATAGAAACGAGTCCTTAAGTCCGCGCACCATCTGCACTTCCTTTTCATTGTGGAAGTCTCATTGAAACATGTTTTTTCGCCCATTCTATATTCATTTGTGCGTGAATGGAAAATTTCCCACTGACGGGTTTCTTTTTCATTAAAACAAAACAAAAATCCGAAAATACTATCTTTCAATCGTGAGAGAAAAAAAAAATCTCAAGCTTTGACTAAGTAATGAATTATTGAATTTGCCTCCGAGTGTTTGAATATCGTTGTCACAACCTCCTTAAACGAAAAAAAAAACCAACAGGAGGGTCTGAAGGTCGGTGATCAAGGCACCGGCACATCCGCGGGTCCAGGATTCACGCGTGTTCCTGCCCTGGGGGACCAGCCCCTGCCCCCTGCCCCGCTCTGACCCCCCTCCCCGGCCCCGAGGGGGTGTTGAGGCCGCCGTTACCTGTTAGCTGCCAGCCGGGACGAGATATACCCGCCGGGGATTTGGGTGATGATGTATCCCCAGAAAAAAGAGCCGTGGATCATGCCAACTGTTTCCGGATCCCAATTAAACTTTGCTTTCTTCCAACGCAAGGGACCGGCAGAGAAGGAGAGAAAGAGAAAAGGAAGGCTGTAATCGTGCCAGATT
>NW_009913176.1:1490-35159 GCF_000696875.1 Nestor notabilis | reverse complement strand
TTTAATATTTTAAATAAAACATATTTTAATGTTTTAATCGTATTTAATAGAACACTAGTTCTCCTTTAAAAGTATGGCATTTACGGTTAATATTGTAATATATTTAAATGTATATGAACTATATTTAATGTTAGCCACTGAACATAATGAAAGAATTTTCAGTTGTTGCTGACTTTTAAGATCTCAGGATGTAAATGAATATTTGTTAGAGATGGGACAAAGCTGACGAAGTATCTCAACAAATACTAGCATTAGTGTTTGGTTGATGTACATTCCTTGTGTACCCAGACATGGAAAAGTGCTGGATGGCAATATTAGCATTCACAGGAAAAAGGTCATAAGGAAGAAGAGCTCTTCACTACATTTTTCCTACTAGCAAGTTCTCATTTTGCCAATTCATCATTTGTATGTGCAGTAGTTTTCAGAGAGCCAAAGATGGGAAATTTGGCAGAGAAGATACAATTCAAATGCAGGCAAATAAAATTACAAATTATCTCAACAACAATGAGTTTTGAAGGCATACAAACACATTTCACCATTGATTTGAATACTAACTTCAAAACTATACATGTATAGGTTTGCAGAAACATCTTTAGTTATAACTTCCAGTGAAAAATCTACAAAATAAATGTAACATAAAGAATAAATGTCTATGATGATTTTCTTTACATTATAGAAATTCAAAAGACGAAAACTACAGAAAACCTTATATACAAATTTTTTGTTGTCATGAAGTACATAGCTTTACACAATCTACTTGGTGTCAATAGGGGAATTAAAAAATTGATGCTTACTTCTGCAGCTTAAACTAGCTACTGCAGGAGGGTATACTCCCTGTCATCTCAGAAACAAGAGTATTTGAAATTGCCTAAAACTGAAAACTGTTGAAATGCAATCAGTCAGAACAGTTCTTACAGTAATCATGAAGCAATCTTTGGAAAGATTACAACCATACTCCCTTTAAAATCATCTGAGCATATTTTCCAACTAAGGCAATATTCTTCTTTGACAAGGCATTTTACACTGTCTACTTATATTGTCTTTATCTCAGGTCTGCTCCAATTTAGGAGAAACCTGACTTTATTTGTAATGTGGAGAGGAAAAAAAATTCTTTATAGATTTAACTTTGCTCATTTCTACCAGTGCAACCTTGTGTTTTATGAAACTAAGCATAATACTTCACAGAAATGTTCCAAACTATCTCATAATTACCTACTGAACACAGCATACGGTGACTATACTCTTAATTAATTTGCATCTAAACCAGAAGTCTGCAATGTGTTGCTATTGAAATTAAAATTAAGGTCATCATAGATCCCCCCAAAATTGTCATTAAGTTGTCTGTGAATCCAGTTTTGCAGGTCATAAGCAAACCCGCAAATTGATTAAAACAAATTAGATCATGTCACACTGTCCTTTACCTAGTGATATGAATGTATTAGATGGGAAAAACCTTAGTCTTGCTGACAGCTACAGAAACCACTATAATCTGCTGTACTGAAATTCCTTACCGTATGCAAATTTAAAAATTAGGTTGTCTTTTATTAACATTTTCTCCTTTAAACTGCCTGCGTGATTCAGTCTAATGCACAAAAGAGAAGAGTCTTAAATTAAGTCCAGAGGCTTCTGAGTTAGAGTACTTTTGCGTTACAGCAGAGGCAATTTTAGCCTGGCTTACTCTTCATATCCATTCAATTAACCTCTCAGATCTTTAGAACAAAAGCCAGAGTGATGGGTGTCATTTGAATTGAACAAATGCCATCTAACTGTCGAAGTATTGACTTGCATCAGCCACTCCAAACCAAGATCAGATTCTGAAGTGAGATGGACAAACTATGAGGCAGTGGGATATGCTTCACAGACAACATGAAGCTTGGTGCTTGACAAGCTTTTCTAGCTCATCTCAAGATATAGCTTTTAATATACTTGATGTTATTTACAAAATAAGAACTTTGCCATCTGTCCCCATTTGCTGGGGACAGCACCTTGTTCTAGTGACTGGCATTGATAGTTCTTAACTGAGCAGAATATGAATGATTTGCTTCATGTTGAAAACATCAATGTGTACCAGTCAGCAAGCACAGACATCCAACAGCATGCCATCTAAAGAATGCCCAGCACTGTCATTCGTCAATATCAAGTGCTATGTAGAAAGTGGCAAGAAACTCAGTAATAAGTTTTCCCCTCATTCATCTCATAATTTTTTATTTACAAAAACCAGTGTACATATTTTATAGCAAAAATGAAAATCTTATCAAGCTTGTTTTAGGCAGGGAGAAGAAGGAGTGGCCGCCACCAGAGGAGAAGGCACAGTAAGGGATGAGATGGGCAGAGATAGACCTCTTCACCAAGGGAATAGTCCCACAGGATCTTAGCAGGAAGAGCAGGGTAGGCTTAGCAATGATAACTGGGGTCAGCCAAGAGTCCAGATCACCAGACAAACCCACAACAATGGGGCACATCCAGGACAAGCTAAGAAATCAAGTCAGTTAATGAAAGTCAGGATTTGGTCCAACAATGAGAACAAGGGTTAGCTAGTATCTGCATGGCTACTGGACAAGTAACAAATCAAGGCCAAGTTTGAACCAGGTAATGAAGTCAGTGGTTACAAACTCATCTACCAGCTCTTTTTCACACAGCTTTTTCACAGCACTCAGATCCAAGGTTTCATGGCTGCACCTTAAACAAAGGCAGCCAAATCTCTGAACCAAGTCTCAGCACACTTTCAGGGCACGAGTTACTAGATTTTTCTGGAAAATACTGACTTGGAATGACAAAGGTTTTTTTTTCTATTTTGAAATATACTTTTCCTGTTATTCCACATGAAAATTATTTAGAACAAAGTGTTTAACCTTTATTTTTATAGTTTTTTTACAATATTGCGTGCCTTTTATGTTTTTCAGATTGGTCAACCAAATCATATATCCATACGGATTTATCCATTACTTACATTTATCTTCATCTATGACCTGTAATATTAAAGCTTTGTAAAAGCCCAATCATTCTCTATCTCTGGCAGAAAATCCACAAGATAAGGTTGATAATGATATTTTATATATTCACCATCAGCAACAACAAAAATTCTGACTAAGGGTGGTTGAATAAAAAACAATGACCATCTGGATTGGTTTATAACTTGCACTGTCTTAAATCTCTTATAGGATTTGAAATTCTAGGAGTTGAAATTTAAATAAAGGTAAAAGAAAAAAATAATTTTCACTTTGGAACTTCAGAAATCTTGAACTACATATCCAGACCTTTCCTAAATGCCTCTGTGATAGAAATTCAGCAGCAGCTTCCGTGGCAAAATGAAACAAAACAAACCAACCAGCCAAACAAAAAAATCTCTTTGCAGAAAATCCCAACACACTGAGAATGCCTTGGGCAGGAAATCAGTACAGCACTATAAAAGCCCTTTTATTTCAAATTGTTATTAATTAATCTGGAGACTAAATGCAGGGCAATTTATAAGCAGAGACATTAACAACATTTTTGCCTTTTCTTTAGAGAAGGAGCACAGAAATCTCTGAAAAGATTTCTTGTCAACATGCAGTACTCTATCTGTGTAAGCAGACAAATAGAGCTTAAGAGTCTAGCATTTAGTTACTAAAAAACAAACAAACAAGCAAACAAAACAAAACAAAAAAAACAACAAAAAAACCCACCCAAAAACAATAACCCCCCCCCCCCAAACAAAACCCCCCCCCCCCAAAGAGGATTTGCATGCATGGAGTGAAAAATAAAAATGAATATTTGAAGAATGAGAACTTGCTGCAAAGAGAAATGCAAACCTTATCATCAGGAATTCTTTGTTCATAGACATTAAGACATTATGATTCCTGTTTAGATCTAAGGTACAAGTGTCATGATTTGCAAGAACAAGGATCACTGTCTGGATTTTGTCATCAGTCCCAATGCCAGATAAATGTGTTTGGCACACTAAGAACAGTGCAAATACCTTCATGACTGCAAACTGGTTTCCTTCATTTCCAGTTTGGCTTGCTTAGGATATTCCTATTAATTAAAATCTCTATTGATAGATTTGCTTGATCAAGTCAGTGTATAAATTAGTTTTATCCATGTATTAATCAGTATGACATATTTTTCATATTGCCTTTTTCTTCTCTCTCCTCCCTCCTTCCTGTCAATTGAACCTGATAAGCAGACTACTGATGATGAGAACAAGGGATGGAAACACCTTCCAGAGAAACAGCCAGCCATTCACCAGAGATTAGAACTCTCCAAATAAGCCTCATGGTACTTGTTGGGCTTAGCACAGGAGACTGCTCCTTTCTGCCCCATAGAGGACATCCTTCAGTAAAATCTAAACCAAGAGCAATTCATAGTCTATGACTGAAAGAGAACGTTTCATGAAAAAATATTCCTGCAAGCTTACGGGAAATTCATTCTATTGCCAAGATCTAAGCAAACACAGCAAGGAAGAAAGTAACCCTTTGGATGGAAATATGAGATTGGACCTGTGTGAAAGCACTTGTTTTGTATCAGTACATGAACAAAAGAACAAGAAAGGCCAAATTTTCAGAAGTGGCTGCTAATTTTATATTTCTGAGTAAAAATCTCTTTCTACTTGCTTTAATGCTTTTGTACTTTCAAAACAGAACTACTTTACTTATTTGTTTGCTGGATTGATTCTCCTGCAAATATAGAGGCTATTGCAAAATCAATAGGAAATTTTGGCCTGTGTAAAAGGTTTAAGTAACTCTAGAAATTTACAAAATACAGAAAGGAAAAAAAACCACCAACATATATCTAACAATAAAATTAGAATAAGAGTTCCCATATCTGTGGTGCAGCATTTTGCAATTCGATTACTGTAATTTTATTACAAAAGTGCAGAACATTAAAGGTACAAAGTTTCCAAATAAGATTTAAATTAACATCCTTGCATAAATGTGAAAATGGATCACAGTGTATTGAAACTTTTAACATCACTTTTGTTACTTATTACACCCCTGATTTCTCAACACAGTCTAAGTGCTCTCTCTTCTTCTCCCCTCCCTTTTACCACCTTTCGGTTTCAGGATAGCAGTGGTCTAAAAAACTGTTCTTACGCTGAACCTTGATGTATTCTAAAAAGGGAAGAAGGCAGATTCCAGTATACGATAGCTTGGTTTACTTCTGTTCAGATTATTTGCCCAACATGATAAACTTCCTATACATATCAGAGTGAAGATCATTCAGAAAACATGAACACATCTCTACTAACTTAACACCAAACTTCTACAATTCCATAATTTGTTATTTTTTTCAATAAAGGACATCTTCAACTGTTTCTTTAAGGGAGGCAGTTTAGTGTCACTTTTGGCTAATTATATGCCTCCTATATAAGAAGACTGTAGTGTAGTTGGGGATCACTGGCAGGCTTCACTGAAGCTAAAAAATGATCCCAAACTCAAAATCTGATCATCTGTTACAGCAGGCAATTCTTCATTCTCCCAGTCCTTGCCTTGTCTTTTGCAACTTGCATGGTTTGGCTGGAACTCTTGCCTGTGAAGACCAAGACAAAAAAGCCATCGATTCCTTCAACCTTCTCCATATCCCAGGTAACCAGGTCTCCCAGATTTCCTTCTGGAGAGGGCCCTCATTTTCCCTCATCTTCCTTTTATCAATGACATACCTATAGAAGTTTCCTTGTTGCCTTTGACATCCCTGGCCAGATGATTAAATTCTATTAAGGCTTTAGATTTCCTGACCTGATCCCTGTCTGTTCAGACAATTTCTCTTTATTCCTTTCATTTCTGAAATCATGAGTTCAATAAATGAAATTACAAGAATGTAGTTTGAGTAAAAATTTAATGTTTGAGCATAATCATGTCATGTATTTCTGAAATTGTCTGGGTCAATGTGACTAAACCATGAAATTTCTTACATGACACATTTCGTGTAAACATCTACATAATAACTAATATTAAATGTCAATTTTTATATGCTTACACTTAATCTTAAACTTTAATCTCACCTCCCAAGTACAAAAGCTTTTGAATCACTTTATTAGTAAGTTTGTTAAATTATCAAAACCAGGCAAACATGATATTATTCTTGCCCAATTTTCTGTACATTCAAATGGGGACATTTCTACAGCACTTTCGAGACTTTAAGAAGGATATTTTAGACAAGTGCTGTTCCATATGTTTCTCAATGCCACTGTACCATTGCCAAATTTGCCTATGAATGTCACTTTGTCAAAATCACATATTCTGCTATGTTGTTAAATTCTTGCTTTTTTGCTCTAAAGAAAACATATTCAGTGGTAATAACCTTTCACTACAGAAGATATGTATATATTCACAAAGATGGTTACTACAACCTTCAGGCTGCCATTCCATTTCAGGCATTAAACCGCAATTTCTATTCAACTTTAGCTTGGGTAAAAGTATGCATTCATGTAATTTTGCTTTTAATACATTCTAGGGAACACCCACTATTCTAGCCCCTGCTGTGTAATTATAACTGAACAACTCTGCAGCCATTCTATATTAAGGAAGCTTTAGTCCTTGTTTGGAAAGAGAACTGGGAGCACAGAAAACTGTGTTAATCTTTTGGGTTGGTTAGTCTGTTAAATTTGTCTAGCAAAGATCCTCTCTGAGGCTGACATGGAAAAGGATGAGATCTTTATAGAAATGCTGGCATTCTCCAAATTAAGATTCTAACTCAGTCATTAGAAGTTCAGAAAATGAAATTTTGACCTAATGTGATAATTAGTGTGTTTAAAACCACAGGTTTACAGGTGGTTTTGCAACAACGTCTTTTTTTTTTTTTTTTTACCTTTGGAAGCATTAATACAGACCTATAGTGGTGTGGATAAGGAAGTTCCAAAGAAATAGAAGAACAATAAACACATACTCCGTGTGGTTTTGTCAATAATGCACACATACAGCTGGAACTTGTATTTAAGCTTTTATATGTTTTTATGGTTTTGCATTCTTACGTTTCATCAATATGCCTAACATGGTAAAAATTATTGTTTCTACTCCTGTCTTTTTTATTTTTCTTTTTTTTTCTTTTTTTTTTTCTTAATTTCCTTTTGTTAATTCATGATTCAGTTGTTGGTTTTCACAACAATAGCACAAAGATCTGCAAGGCAAACTCTGCACCTTAAGGGTTAATATCAAGCAGATAAAAAGAATGTAATTTGTGTTCCAACTTATTTTTAGCAGTGCATACCTTACTGATTTCTACATAATATCTTCACCAATCAGTTTGGTTTTACTGTGGTGCTCATGGTAATTCAGTGTTAGAAAGTGGAATATTTGTAAAAATTGGTTTATAAAAAGTTTATTATTCAAGAAGAGCTTCAATTTCTTTCCGGCACACCTGGTGCAAAAGAAATGTGGAACAATACTGGGGTATGAATCATTCTAGTAGTTCAAAGCCTTAATGCAGCACAGTGAGAGTGGAGATTATCCTGGTGTGGTTTCTGCTGAATTTATAACAGTTACTCTGCGAAAAGAAAAGAATTCACAACACTCTTATTTCAGGGTGACTTCAAATCTGTATGGGAATGCTCTTATAAGTCCGCATTACAGGATGTGGTAGCTTCTGAAATAGTTCTCTTCCATTTTCCTTTCCCTTTCTGAATGTTCAAAATGACAATATGAAGATACAACTGTTTTATGCATTCTCTGTCATCTCAGAATGACTAGCTAAATGACTAGCTTTGATGGCGCCATGTTTGTGACGCTGCTTGAACACACCTGCATAAACTATTCATATTATTCCTATAATACACACATGCTATATCTTTTTAATAAGCCTCTATACACTTAAATAAGGAGATGGAACTACACATACTGTAAATATAAAGCTTTTTTTAGCTTGTACACTGACAAATGCGCTTTATCTACACATTTCCTCCTTTCAAAGCCTAATGCATTGCAATTTCAGATAGCTGAATATTTGTATTTGTATGTTTTCAAATACATCTCTGAAGATGTGACTGTTTAGCAGCCTTTCTATTTTACCTGTTTAGCAGCCTATTTTACTTGCAATTCCAACATTTTACTACTATATGCCCAGCTGTGGTGACAATTGCAGTGATAAATTGTATTGCAAAAGTTTTCATGGTTTTTAACAGTTACTGAAGTTATTCTGATTCTATAGCTTTATTTAACCAGTGCTTCTTGTGCTCACAGGTAAACTTTATCAAAGGTATGCAATAACATCTGTGGAAAGCATCTAAAAATGAAGCTCTGAAGAAACTTTTTTTTTCCCAGTCTCTATGATCTCAATCTGCAAAGACAAGCCTGTTTTTAACCACTCCATTTCATTGTATTTCAGTAAGACCATTGTATAAAAAGAGCATTTAATTGTATCAAAAACATATTTAGAACTAGAAACAAATAACAAGGTAAA
Organism: Nestor notabilis; assembly: GCF_000696875.1. Taxonomy (NCBI): domain Eukaryota; kingdom Metazoa; phylum Chordata; class Aves; order Psittaciformes; family Psittacidae; genus Nestor; species Nestor notabilis. The sequence goes on along the minus strand of NW_009913176.1, from coordinate 26,786 downwards.
GTCCTAGGAAGATGCTTTGCCTCCCAAATGTTCTTCATGTCCCAGAAATATGCAAAAACCTGGCTCCATTTCTTCATCTGAGACTGCAGGCATATATTCCATTCATGCAGAAATATGTTCCTTTCAGCATTCACTCTTGGTCAGAAAAGGTTCTTTTTGAGTCTTGAGGGGATTTTGACACAGATTAAGAAAACATAGCATTTTAATTGTGTAATTTAGCAAGCAGAACGCAATGCATCTTGATCTTTTGATCTTCAGTTAAACTTTGCAACATCTTGTGAATTCAATTGCCTGTTTTTTGGGCTCTCAGTGTTTTCAGACAGAAATACATGCGAAGCTCAGATGATCTTTGCTTTTACTCAGAGTTGTACTGCACTCGCCAACTTTACAGTGAGTCAGTACAGAGGCTTAACATTAAATCAGAAGCAAGCTGAACATGATGCCCCTGTGTGATTAGAAATACAGCACATATGATAGTAGTGCATATTGCAGTTCTAGCCACACCTGGGATTTGTCTGGAGTAATTGCTGAATTTTGTACCATAGAGAAATTCGGGGTAAATAACTGAAGATTCAAGATTCTGCTCAGAGAAGATTTACTAAGGTAATGAGAGCTTGTGGGGGTAGAAAAAAACCAACCAAAAACTGATGCACACACATCAATCCCCTCAGAAAAAAGCCCTGTGTGCATAGGAAATTGACTGAAGAAAAACCCACTGTCAGAAATATTTTGTTCATAATCCCCAGAGTGAAATTAAAATGCAAGTGAGGTCAAGTACCATAATTGATCAGTTGGTTTATGGACAGATTGGAAAAAATGATAGAAATTAAGAAAAAATTTGGAGTGCAGAGAGAGATAGTCACCGCTGTGCATCCAGTGGCATTCTGAGGGTCAATAGTTGTCTTTGGCTGTGGGTGTTCCCAGGGTCTGTAGTCACCATGGGAGGTGGATGGCTACACCAGTGATTAGCTTTTTCCCCTTTTATTATGTGGTGGGGGGAGTACCTCTGTTCTTAATGTCAGGTACTGCACATTCCTGATGGATTATGTGCATCCAGTTTCACTGGTCTTGCAGCCAGCTTTTCCTGTAGCAATCCTTGAGATAATGGGCAGTAATTCCTCACAACAATTCTTGAGATGAAGGATGGAGGAGTCTTACTTCAGGTCCTCCCACCCATCCCTCAGGCAATGGGTGGTGAAGTCTTATCTCAGATCCTCACACCCATTTTCAAGATAGTGGACCTCAGCTTCTCATACCAATCTTTGAGACAGTAAACAGTGGATTCTAACTTCAGTTCAGTCTCTCACAGAAGTCAAGCAAATCAGATTTTCCATCTCATTCTTACCCATGAATACATGGCTTTCTAATGGAAATTACTGCCTCCGTTTATGCCATGGTGATGACAGTGAGACAAAAGATAGAAAGGGTGCTTCACATTTCAATCCCTCTCAGAAAAATCTGGCAATTTAATCAATGTATTTTAAAATCAGAATAAAGATTAAGAACAAGAAGAGTGAGTTCATACTAACTTTGCAGTTCTGGTTTTTCAATCTTGATCTTACCCCATAGTATCACAGTAAGAGAAGAGACTGGGTCTTCAAACTCCAAGCTAGCGGGACTGAATAAAACGAATAGTAAAATTTACATATGACTGAGCAGATGAGTGACTGACAGTGACAAACTCAATGTTCCTGTTTTGCAAGTGCATGGAAATATGTCTAAGGCTTCTAATGATTTCCTGAGTGAGAGAACCAGAGAATGCTTGATTTGGGCATTTTAACTTTTCCATTCTGTGTGCTCACTTCAAACTTTCAAGCACTGATAATCTACAAATTTCAATAAATGCAGGTGGAAGAAACTATGTTCTGTGTTTATCGTATCACAAGCAGCCAAAAGATGAGTGATGATTACATTCTTAATTTTGTGAATAAATTGTTTTGGATTTGACTATAATTTTAATCTCCAATTTCTTATACTTAAAAGCTTGCCAGTTAAGATTATTTCCTGTTTATGTTCTACACAAGAAAAAGTGTGTCCATTCTTCATCACCAGAAGCATCAACGTATGCAGAATTATTAATTATCAGCAATGCTTACCAGAATCAAAGAAGCTGTCAGATATAGCAATGAATAAAAAAATGAGATGGGTTGTTTTGCCAGCCTGGATATAGCAGGCTGAAATATGAACCTTCATGGGATTCATATTTTTTGCCAAGAGTCTAATAGAACTACTCCAAAACCTACTGATGAAATTCAAGCAGTCACAGGTGTACTCTAGAATGCTTAAAACAGATATATTTATTATTCACAAGCATTTTTACCCCTATTTGAAACTTCTTCAGTTCATTGTCATGAAAGTCATTTTAATGTCATGGAAGAAATCTCATACAGTTCCATCCTCTAGACTTACTAAGTCAAATAACAATTTTTGGCTGAAAATTTTTACTACCTCTTAGCCCTGGTTACTGTTTATAATTGTGTATTGACTCAGCTGTTTCCTGCTAGTGTAGCAATCTAGCAGCTTTTGGCTCATTCAGAAGGAACTTTGGTCAGAAATAGACTTTAAAGTAACCTTTTTCTGGCAAACCAAGGTGGAGAAGCTTAGACTTCATCTCTCCCACTTCTGTTTGCAAGAGAATAATCACTATGGCTTAAAAAAAAATAATGAATAAATCTGAACATCAGGATCCTATTTGGCCAAATTTGAATTTGGAATCTCACTATCAAAGTGAACATGTAAATAAACTACTCTGCTCACTTCTACCAATAAAGAAATCTCTTTCTGTGTGCTTTCCCATTCATAGGTAGAAGAGCCCAGGATCAGTTGCTTCCATTAAAAAGTTATGATTTTTAATTATCTCTATTACAAAATAGCGCGAAAGGACCCCTAAAGGATTTTTTTTCCTGGAATTTTTGCCAGCTAATCTGTTTAAACATGTTTGTATCTCAAAATGCCATCATATCGTTCTGTAACTCAAAGATGGCTATACGTGCTGAGCAAAAAACCTCTTCAATGGATGATACAAACGTAAAATAGCTTTGAATAATATATAATAGAAAAGACTAGCAACTTATGCTATGAATAAGTCAGTAAGAAACAAAGTATGTACTGAATTTTTATCAGAATAATTTGCATTTCTGATCAATTAAGCCAGTAAATGGATATCCCCAAGCCTTCTATAAATGTATGTACTGCAGGAAAATGTACATTTGGGTGTTGGGGAACAGTATTCAGAGGAATAGTAAAATTAAGGAAAATGTAGGTAGCAGAAAACAGGAGATTGGCCCAATTTCTTCTTGAGGAAGAAGTTGGACAGAATGGGAATGAAAAAGCTGCATGAGTAATTGAAAACAAAGACAAATCACTGTTTGTGAAACCTTGAAAATGGCCTTGCATGACCAACAGGAATGAAAGAATGTCTCCTATTCAGTTTTATTGTCATATTTCCACAATATGCACCATCTAAATGTTTTTTAAACACTTTAAAAGGAAGACAAATCATAGACTCACAGACTGGTTTGGGTTGGAAAGGAATTTCACACAAGACCACATCACCCAAGGCCTTGTCCAACCTGGCCAAGGTGGAGTATTTACCACTTCTTTGGACAATCAGTATTTCCTGATTCTGGCTGAACTAAAGTAGACTTGGGCTAGGCTGTGTTGCATGGTCTTCTACTCTTTTCCCAATGCGAAGAGATCAAAAGTCCCAAGGGCACCAAGTGGTCTAAAGCTGGCTTCTCCTTTCTTCACCCAAAGTTAGGTTATTAGGAAAAACTTCTTCACTGAGAGAGTGGTCAGTCATTGGAACAGGCTGCCCAGGGCAGTGGTGGAATCATTGTCCCTGGAAGTGTTTACAAACTGTGTAGACAAGGTCCTTAGTGACATGGTTTAGTGGTGGCCTTGGCAGTGCCGGGGGAATGATTGGACTTGATTTTAAAGGTCTTATCCAACCTAGTTGATTCTGTGTAAAGAGTCTGTGCATCCTTTAAGATTCAGTGAAATGTGGTCATATATCACTGGAAACCTGATGGATTTCAGTTTTGTATCAACTTCCTATGCTAAACTATTTTCTGGTGGTCATGTTTCCAAACTGGTTTTATCCTTGACACTGATTGTGATGGGGTTAGGTCTGCAAACACAACCATTAGCATTGCTTTATTTTTTTTAAGCAAGTCAAGAAGTTCAGGAAAAAATGGTTGAAAGTCTGGGGAGGAAAAACATACGCGTTTATGCCATTTCATTATCATTTGGACAAAATGCTGTTTACACTAAAGCAAATAGGTTATTTTCCTTTTACTAGAATCCAGACCTAGAAAGGAAGTAGATTTAAGAAATATAATTACTTTATCTTTGTTGTATCTCCATGGCCAAGTTTTAAATCAAAGCAAACATAAAATTTTATTTGAAAAATTTATCTACATTGTATTTATGTCCACATTCAGACATCTTTTTTCCTGTATTTGTTCTTCTGACTGTACCCCACTACATTTTGGATGAAGCTAGAATAATAAATACTAAAAAAATGTTGCTGTTACAATATTTCTGACAATAATAGCTGGAACAGGAAATAAAAATCTCACAGATTTTTTATTGTGGAAAATTTGCTGCAGCCTGTACAAATCCCGTAAACTTCAAAGAATTAGTCAGTAGCAGTATTACATACACACAGTAAAATTGCTTATACAGATTGTTATATTGGTGTCATGAATTTCTATTCATAATTTAATAGTTATGTAAAATGAATATGGAACTGTTTTTACAGAAACCTGTAAATGCCTTAAATCTGCGTGCCTTAAATCTGCATGCCTTAAAATCTACAGTTAGCTAATAAAAAATTACATTTCTTATTTAATACTTGTGTCAATAAACATAAAATATTTTTACACTACTATTAATGCTGAATATCAAAAGTGACTGAATTAAAAACATTTATTCTGAAATTTTAACTTCAGTTATAGTTTCATTAGAAAATGCAGTCATTTAAGATGCAGTTATTATAAGTAGGAATTGTTTTGAAATTAATGGCTATACTTGATAAGAATGATTCTGAATCAGAAGCTAATTAAATTAATTGAGGATGCAACTGATTTTTTTTTTTTTTTCATAGAAAGGGTGGTGTTTTCTAATGAAAATGTTGTATGGTTTATTGCAATGATTATTTGCTCCATTTTTTGAATTCCTACAGGATTATTTTCTGAAAATTATTTTTAAATGGTTAAGCTGTAAAGGCAATGCCAGGAAATATATAATACATGAGTTTCATGTTTCTTTACTGAGGCTCCAGAACAAAAGAAGTTGTAGCATGTGAGAAAGGGGAAAAGGGACTTGAGGAGTATGGGTGTTTGACTGAAGGGGGAGAGTAACTTTTTCATCATTACAAAACAATGAACAATAATTTATTACACCTTAAGAGTCTTGGATTAAGGTTTTTATCTATGTATTTTATAAAGGTAAAGGTGGTTATGAATTTTATTGTGCTGTTACCGAAGAAATGAAGCAATATAGCACTGTTAAACATTCGTTATTATTCCCTGTATGAGTTCCCAAGTACTGCATGTAATAAATTCAGGTTTATTTGAAAATTCAAAATGCTTAAAATACTTTAAAAATCTTTTTAATAAGAATTTCTTCTGTATGAGCTCTAAAGCAATGCTTGACTACTTTAATCTCTTTCAGCAGAACATGGAAATACATAAAGCTTTGCTTTACACTCAACTTCCTTTTCACTAAAATAGTTCAGGGATATTGATTAAATCTTATCTTCTGTTAAAATTTAACATGTGTGATCGATGCCTGGAAAAAAACCCAAATATTTAATGCCTATTCAAGATTTTCATCTCAGTAAATATCAAATTGGACATGTTTCTGGATTTACCCAAAGCCAAACTTTAATTGAATTAGTAAAGTAATCTTCAGAATTCAGTAGTTAAAAGCTTGTGTTTTATTTGTGTCTGAGGATTTTATATGTGACTGTAGGTATCCTGTCCAGATCTCTTTTTCAGGACCTGAGCCATTAGATTCATTGATGTCAATAGGACAACTCCTTGTACAAAGCCAAGAATTTGCTGTAGGTAGAGACCTTCAGAAAGGAATGGATTCAGGTAAGTTTGTTTGGTTTGTTTGTTTTTGTCAATCAGGTCAAGGTAAGAAAAAGATAAAAAAAGTCCCACCATCAATTCCAAACATTTAATCAGTTTTAGATTACCTGTGCCACACAATGCAACTCCAAATTTCTACAATATCAGAATCTGAGTGTTTACCATTCTAGTAACAGATGTTTCAGGAGAACAGAAATGTATATCAAAACCACAGTTTTTTGAAAGGCTTTTCCCCAGTCTCTTCGCTAAACTGAAGAGAAAGTGCTGAAGATAAGGATTTAAATAAGTCAGATCACCATAAAGGATTTCAGTTTTCTGAGCTTTACTTTACATTTCCTAATGTTAAGACACAATCTACCTATAAATAAGTAACCCATGAATATGATTTTATCACTGTTCCAATACTTTATCAATACATATAGATATGGGAAGAGTGGTAAATATAAGACTAGGATTAGGAAAGGAACAATCTTGTTTTCATGCCCTCTTCTGTACCTTATGAAAGAATTAAAGCAGGTCTTTTCCTTGGCTGGTTTTAAAATCGCTTTTTGTCATCCTTTTATTGATGTAGTATCTCCACGGGTAGACCTTGCTAATGTCTTTAGATCTCAGATATGCTATATAATATGTACACAGAATATTTCTGTGGTCTTTGCTCATGTTACAGAAAATACCACAGATTTTAGCCAATATTTCTACTCTTTATTCGAGCCATTTTCTGAAACTTTTCAGAACTTTTATCTTCTCAGATGTACCTGAGTTAATATCCTTTTGAATGAGTCTAAACAAAATAAATTCAATATTAAAGCCTGAAATACTTCTTTAGAATTACCTTTTACCTCTTTAGAGTTATATCTTTAGATTCTTGCCTCTTCAGAGTTATGTCTTTAGATTCTTACCTCTTCAGACTTCAAGCTGGTATTGACTGGCAAAAGATGTGAAACTGAGAGAACACAAGTTGTTCCCTCATTTTCTACAGGTGAAACAATATGGTTTTACATGCTTAAGCATTCAAGCTTGCAGTCTGTTTTTATGACTTTATTCCACATACGTATAACGAAAAGGCTGCTATTACTAGACTTGAATAGAACATCTCTTTAATTAGTGGATTTAATATGCTGCTTCTTTCCTTTGGGAAATCTGTTATTTTCTGAATAACTGTTCAGTCTTCTAAAACAATTGGGTGCAAGCATCAACATGTAGCACAAAATAAAATAGCAAATAAAACTCTTGCTGTTCAAAAGCAGTTTCTCAACCAAACTTGTCTGCTCTCCTGCTTGCTTGAAGCATACTGACTATAACTTCAAACCACTTTAATGTTTGAGGTGCCTTTAAACCTTACTTTTGTGCTGAATATTTGGCCAAGTGCTATAAGTGTCTTGTTCCAACTTGGTGTACCAAACAAATACATCAATACAATTAATATTAAAGTAATTGGAAGGACAGAGTATGGCTACAAACAATAACAAGGCACTAGTTTCCTAACTCCATAATAATGAAGTAATTCCACATGTATACCATTTCAGGTCCTGACGAGACTAATAACTCCTGATTTTCTCGGGATAGTAAATGAGTCTTTGTAAATGAAGGCCCATGCTGATACTGTCTACAGCTCAGAACTGTTATGTTGCATTAGGAAGCACTGTGCTCTTGTGACTTATTAATTATGGAGCCTCCCACTGATTTTGTGATAGTTTTTCTTCAATGGTGCTGCTATATGGAAACACAGCTTCTTTTGACGAAACCCATCACAGAGAAAGCAGCTCATTAACTTCAGTCATCCTCTGTTTGATATAACAGACTTCCCTAACTAACTTTATATGTGAGGTCATAAAGTTCTATCTCTTTTCACAGTAACCCAAGACAGTTCACCATGGACTTCACTTGCAGTCAGAAAACTGAACAGGCTTAAGTGCATCAGGAATCCTCTGTACATCAGATGCCCATAGAATTCCAATTTGAGTGGAGAAAATTACTTCAATAAAAAAATCTCAAATGCTTGTGTTGTGCAGAGGTAACAGGGACTTTCTCCATTTTTTTTCTCCCCTCCCCCCAAATATTCTCAATCCGGAAGGTCAAAATTTCATTTTCCATATGTTTTTTTACTTCTTTACACATTCGTATCACTTGAGGCTGAACATCTCTGTAGGAGATGTCATGCAAGTCAGGCAGAAGGTCGTGATGCATCCCCATAACTGTAAGAAAAGTTTGTTCCCAAAGGTGTAGTGTAATGAAGAACAAATGAATGGAGTGACAAAGGAAGTCCTGTATTTCTCAAAAAAAAAAAAAAAAAAAAAATTAGATTCAAATACCTTTAGTCTTATTAGGCTATTTCTCCTACTGAGTTTTTTCAGAGCAGTATTGCAGCTTTAAACTTACATCTTACTGATTCCAATTACTAAATGGTGTATTTAAACACTGACCTCAGTGTTTAATGTACATAAGCAATGTTCATTTTGTAAGGAATTCAGCCAACAGCTTTGCTCCAGAAGTTCACCAAGTACTTAGCAGAGATGCTGCTTACAGCTTGACATGTTGGTCACAGGACAGCTGTGCAAATCCAGCAGCATGCACTTCCAGAAGGGTCTCATACAAACCTCCCCTGGCATCCTGCAGTGGTTTTCATGGAGTGCAAAGGGTCAAGTGTTGTGTACATCTCCCTGACTGCTAGTTTCTATGAGCATTTAAATCGCTCTTGCATCTTTCTCCTGCTCCTTCATCTTCCATCTAGGCTTCTCGTCTTCCTTTCTATTCTTATTCTACCTCTATTGCTGCCTTGTTTTTTAGAAGTCCTTCTGTCTCTTGCTGAAAGATAAATGGATTATTGGCCTTTTATTTTTCCTTTTTCTTTGAAACTTACGCTTGTGCCATGGCATTAGTCATCCCCACATGAAGAAAAAAAAAATTCAGAGATGCTGCCTGAAGACCCAAAAAGATAACACCATTCATTAATCCCTACCATGAGAGAGCTAGAAGCGTTTAGGGAGGGTGATGTCTTGATAGCAACATCAAGAGACTTTTAAGGTTGCTGCTTCTAGTGGTGGTTCTCTTGTTTTTCAAGGAAATGCTTTATAAAACCTGATATGGTAAAGGTGGGTATCCTGAACTAAAGCAACAACTGTTTCAGAGGAAGCCACATCAGAGACCTACACCTGCTGTAGAGTTTTCAGGCAGAAGCTTTTGGTATCTGTCTCTTGGGACTGATATCTCCATATGGGATAGTCTGTAATTTCACTGCAGGAAGGGACATGGTGGCAGTTGCCCTCACCCACTGGATCTATCGTTGTGCAGGCAGGGAGTATGGTTTGCAACAGGAGGTTCCTCTGGAGAGGAGGAAACAATATTTCAGGACAAAGTGACATTTCCAGGAGAGAAAGGGGAAAGAAATAGGGTTGTTGTGGCTATTGTCAAAAGGCTCTTTCAGGAGTTCAAGACGGCTGGCGATTCTATTGTTTTAATATTTTCAGTGACCCGTTTTTATTCAACCATTCTCTTGGATTAGAATTCTTTCTATTTATCTTCTTAATCATTGCCTTAAAAAGGCACATTTTAGGAATCAGAAAATGGAGAAATCAGAGTTCACAGGTTGTTATGACCTTGCATAAGGCACATGGCAGGGAGGTTGGAACTAGATGATCTTTAACGTCCTTTCCAACCCAAACCATTCTGTGATTCCATGATTCATTGAAAAGATTTACAGCAGAGGCTCACCTTCTGAGTAATTCTTGTGTAGAAGAGCTCAGGCAGTCTCTGAGGTGGTAGAAACCCTCTTGAGTACCAAATAAGTGACCACAGGATGTGGCCGTGGTGAAGATGGAAATTCCTGCCAATTCTGAATAAAGTGCTTAACTGCAGGATGCGGACACGAGTGGCTTATCTTGAAAGTGGAAAAGCGAAGAGGAGACTTATACAGAAACTCATTAATGATTTAGGGAGTGGGCACAGGGATTTTTTTGCCATGCTCAATGATATACATGGAATTAAAAAAAATGATTTTCTGCAAACAGAAAGTAAAAGCAAAAAGAGTGACTGGCTAAAGCTCAGTGTTTGTGGCATTTGCTTGAGGTGTCAAGTCTTTACCCTGATAATCAAAATATATCATATGAAACAGCTCAAATGACATATGGAGTAGGCATGGTTTTCTTTGCACCCTATTGTGTGTCTTTCAAGAAAGAACCCCTTGCAGCTGGCAGATGACTGCAGCAAGCTACTCCTTTTGGAGGAGGAAGAGTCAGAACTTTTTAATCTATGGAAAACATTTCTCTCTGACAAATTTTATGTAGGCAATTTGATTTTACTTCTGTTATTTTCCTGAGGCACTAAAACTGGTTCAGAAAAGAAGCCAGACATACTTGGAATTATTTTTGTAAATAACACATGGTGCAATTTATTCTTTTTCCACCAAATTGGCATCATTACAAAGTGCTGCGAGCTTTCCAAATTGTGTGACAATTTTTCTGGTGCTTGGGAATTAAGACCTCTTTTCTCTAGGAATATGAAATAGCCTGCGTTTAGCAGGAAAATTGAGAGCTTTTACACTGGGTTAACACACCCACTACCTTGCTTATGGGTGTATACATCAGGGTGACAAAATGTATGACATGCTGTTTTCAAATTACTGTGATCCCATTTAGGTAGAATAGGCCTGCATGCCCTGTGCCTGTGTGAAATGCCCTGTTATTTTCAATGTGTTCCTTTTAACAAATTGGCTAGTTTGAACAATCCTTACATGATCCTAATTTGCATAAGTAGGAAATGTCCCTTCATAAGTCTTCTGAAGGGTGCTGGTTTTTTCCCTGTTCATTGCTAGAATATTGTCAGGCATTATAATACAGCACCAAGTTATCTCTCTGGATTTTTATTGCCTTTTCTTTCTGTTTAAATGTTTCCTTATGTTATGAGGAAAAGAAGTAATAAATAAAAATATCTTCTAAATGAAACTTTTTTTCTTCTTTAAAGTATGTACAATTGTGATAAAATGAATTAAAATTAAACTATCTTGCAAAAAATACAGCCATTCTTATCAGGAACAAAAAGTATTCTATTTCTGTATCTTTCACAAAAATTACTACCTTTTTTCTTTAATCTATCTAACTATCTAATTTTGAAGCCTGGAATCTTGTGAATATATGAGAGCACTTACTTCTGGAGACTGAATTAATACTGCTTTAACCTTGTTAAACTAAACTCAGAACTGGTGGTCTTAAAGCAGCAATAAATACGGTGACAGACATTATAGGGAATTAAGTCTAAAAACAGCAGTAAACCTTTTTGCTACGACATAATGACTTCTAAGAAGGAAGACAGTGTATAGAGCACTAAATTATTTGGAAATCAGGTAGTAGCTTGAATGTGGCATCTAAATAGCAGGTTGTGCAAACCAGAACAAGAGGAAGAATTGTCTCAGGAGTGTCAGGTTCTATGACACAGAAAATGGTTATAAGACAGATTCAGAAACAATTTGGATTGCTGACTCCTTGTATAACAAGAGTTAATAAGGTGGAGCTCAGAGTAGCCTCTACTAGTGATCAGCTGATGAAATGACTGGCGAAGGAAATGCTGAGGCTCCTGGTTTCTAGCAGAGGAAGGAATTGTTGAAAGCCTCTTCCTTAGCCCTCTCCATTATCTTTCTGGGGTTTGAAAATGCAGAAATTGGAGTAGTCTGAGTAGTCCAATGCAGTGCTTGACCACTTCAACTGAGCATCATGTCCTCAGGCACAATGTTGCTGATGTCCAAACACTTATTATATCTGCCTTGTAAAACTAGTGCCTACATATGCTGGCCATGTTTAGCTCATATAAAGTAGACCTCACTCTCACACTTACTGCAATTGTTTTTTCATGGTATAGGCATTTATGCCTTTGTGCAAAATTGTCTGGAGAGAAATCTAGTTTTTCATATGCTCTGCCACACTCTTTGACACCTCTGGAAATTAGACCTGGAACACATTTCTTCTTGCCAAGTTTTCAGCAGAGCAGAGAGGTGAGTGCCTTAGTAGTATCTAGGAGATTCTCCTTACTCCCATTTGGAATTTAAAAGTTAGGCTACAAAAGGCTTGAACATATATACCACTCCATTCTGTGAAAGGTGGGACAGTTTGTTTTAAAGGATTGTATGGAAATGTTTTTATTTGCTAGATTAGTATTAGAACTTTCTGTTTTGAGAAGTAAAAGGTCTATATTCCTCTTATTTTAGTGAATTACTTCTTTTGACTTAATTTAAAAATGTAAATATGCAAGCTTTCAATCACATCTTCTCCTCCTTCACAGCCATGCCATGTTTATACACAACAAAATTACTCTTATGCAGAGGACTTAAGAAACTCTATCTGAAGGAAGGCTACCATTCTTCAACTCCTGCTATGCATTAATACAAACAAATAACTAAAACTAGGATGAAATGACTAAAACAACATCAAGTCAGATAAATGAAATTATATTCAGAAGAATTTCTTCACATATCACTTATCAGGAAATCTTTTCCACTTGAGAGAGCACTTCTGTACAGACACAGGTCCTCCTCACTCATAGAGTATTATTATCCCTCTGGCACAGAGAAGTCCCTTAGGATATAAAAACAAGACCTAAAGGCACAATCTAAGCTAAGGAAGGATATGATTTTTACATATAAGAATATCTAGGAAGCTATTTGGAGAAGCCTGTACAAATTTAACCTTATTAACCAAACATATGGATCCTATCTCCCCTATCATGCTTCAGGGAGGTTACAGCTGCCATGGAAATCTTGATTACTCAGTGGTTCCACATGAAGCTGGGTTGGGGGTTAATTGGGAGCAGAGTTAATGTAGAGAGCTGACTGTCATCATATGAATGGTTCTGAATTTCCAGAGATCTTTCATGATCTGTAGACATCAAGGTAGGATTTCTTTCAGGTCAAAACCAAATATCATAGCTGAAAGGGCAAAGGTGAAAGGCAGAATATCTACAAGGGATTGTTTGCAGGGACTGTAAGATAAAATGATTTTTTATATAGTAACTTACAAGTCTGTACTCATTTCTTTGGGTTTTTTTTTCTTATTCCCTTTTTTTGGCATTTTATTTTCATACTTCTAACACTTTGTATTTCCACCTCTTGTGATGGGCCAGGCACCTAACAAAAAACTTGACTTTTATTTTTTAACATTTACAGTTCAAAATTCTACATTAGGTAAGACCTATTCATCAATATTCAAATAAATCTATTTAAGGTTTAGAAACAGCCATTTACCATACCTCTATCATTTTCAGGGTCTAGTAATTACTATAACAGATAAAGGAGAAAAAATAAATACAAAGAAAAGAAAGGATAAGAGACAAACGCTTGGATTTTGCATTCTATAATGAAAGTATAAACTATGTCACAGGTAAATAATAAACACACCTGTAAAAGTCCATGCAACTTTAATCATAGAATCATAGGATAGTTAGGGTTGGAAAGGACCTTAAGATCATCTAGTTCCAACCCCCCTGCCATAAGCAGGGACACCACACACTAAACTATGTTGCCCAAGGCTCTGTCCAGCCTGGCCTTAAACTTTCTTTGTAAGGACCAGATATGTTATCAATGAAAATCCACCAGGGAAAGAAAGGTGATGTTAAACACTTGGTTTTAACAAGGGTAATTTTTAATTTCTAATGCCTTACTTGATTTCCATTATTATGTGTGGATTTGTATTCCTCTGAGAAGTCTAAGCTACTGTGATTTTTGACAAAGTTGTTCATATTATTTCCACTGATTTAATCTCAGCAGAGGTCTGCCTGTACTTCCACTCTAATTTGCAGTGGACTGCCAATTAAAAAGTGGAAAACAGCTATTCTGATACAAAACATCCCAGTGTAAACCAAAGACATCTGGAAATTTCTATGCAATTCTCACAGCTTAATAGCATAACTAGCACATAGACTAATTTTTAGCTTCGAGTTCATGTATACTGTGCCTCTAGCTCTTCAAAATTGAAAGCATAGGTGCTTTTGATAAATAGGTGACTGATACTGAGTTTTCCTTTTCACTAGCTGACAGATAAATCTAAGACTTATAAAAGCACAAGGTTCTTCAGGCTTGTAGTTTGAATCATAGATCATATTTCCAACAGGTGTGATTGTACCTTAATCATAATTCTGTTGCTTTAAAAAAGGCATATGCTTATACACATTCTATATGACCTTGTGTTGTTCAACAGATTGAATCGTGCTGAGGAAGCTCCATGTCACTATACTGTAAAAAAAAAAAAAAAAAGGAAGAATTTTGCTACTGTGACATATTTACCTCTTTGTTCAGATTCATCTTTTTCATTGCGAGTGGCAGCCCCAAGATTTTTAACTCAAGTCTCTTTCAATTAAGCCTTATGTTCATTCACATAAATCCACTTGAAATTCCACAGCTCTATGGACGGTGAACACAGCAGGAAGTAATTATTTTTGTCTTTCTTCCTAGCAGATTTTTTTTTTTTTTCCTTCCTGGGTAGCCCATGGTAATAGAAGCTGCTGATTTCATGTATTTGCTTTTGAAAATCTAAAGGACTTTTAGAAAGTCTTCATAGTTCATCAGACACATATCATTACCCATTAGCTGAAACTATTCACCAGAAACATATAATGGTATTTGATCATAATCACTATAAGCAGACAAATTATTCTTCCTGTTTACAAAGGGTAAGAAGTAAAGTTCAAATTTCTCATTCTGTATGTTGAATGTGCCCTGTCAGCCTGCTAAGGACACAATTTTTCAAGAAGTAAGGCTGGTTATTAACTTTAACTGTGACTAAGTGTATTTTGGAGGATGAGAGAAAATATTACTGCCTCTCACTTTCTAGGAAAAGAAATCTATTCAATTGGTAGTAAACACGATTATGCATGGGGCACAGATATTATTTTTTCACCCTGTTTTGCTGAATTATTGACTGAATGAATGGTGGTAACATTTCTCTCTCTCATTTGTATATATTGTGCCTAACAGTACCTGAAAATATTTTGTTCAGGGAAGCAGTTCTCTGAGCATGACTCATCACCCACCTGCTTTCATCTGTCAGCAACGCTGAGGTTAAACTGTAATCCTGAACATCAGATAAAAAGACCAGATGAGAATAAATTTTTCACGCAGTCTGAAAGATAAACTTAATCCTGTCTTAATTTTTTCAGGAGTTTTTTCCCTTTCTGAACCTATTTAATTTTTCAGGTCTGTTGCAGTTGTGTAGGAGGGAAGGACTATGCCAGCTACAGTTTTAGCTTCATGTGCACCATATCTCAAAAAAAACCCCAAAACAAACCCCATCATATAGCTCAGCTTCTCTTTAACACAAGGTGAGTTGAAGTGTGACTCTCAACATTAGACTTTCATTGCAGTTTTGGAAGATCCATAGCATGCCTTCTATTGCAGAACCTGCTGGTATAAGTAGGGGAAAAAGAAAAAAAAAAAAGCCACTTTTTATAGTAGGTGTAAAAATACATAGATAACTATTCTTATTAAAAGAATACATTCTCATTAAAATTTAATGTTTACCTTTCACTTTTGAGGTTTTAAGAAAACATAACTAGATATTTGGAACCATAACCCTTTTCCAAATGATTACATTAGGTTAAAAACAGGACAGGGTTTTGGCCAGTATTGTCAGCGTCCTTTTTGTTATTTTTACATTTAGACCCAAGACAGGCATTGCTGGTTTTGGATTAAATCAGGTAGTACTAAAATGCTAAAAAGGATTCATAAAAGTATTTGGCTAGTGAGGCATTTGACTTCCTTCCTCTGGCCTGAAGAGATGATCATTTGTAGACAACCATCAAGAGAATTGTTTCTCACTGTGGCCGGGTAAGCATTTCCCGACTCTCTACTTTTTCTGAATAGCAAGGGTGCCTTGCTATTGGCGTGTTCTTGAGAGTTCTCCATTGCCCTGCATCACAGCACCAAAGCCTCCAGAAGCATCCAGGGAAAGAGAAAAGTTCAGTTTGTGTGGGAATTCATCTACTTGGATGCACTTTTCCTACTATAAGAAGTCTTATCCTGCAGCACTACAGCTGCCTTTGGATTTCCTCAAGGGACTTTAAAAACCATGTCTGCAGAAAGCTGAATTGATAGCAGTCTTTCGATGAGGGGTTTTCATGATTCACATCATCAAAGAACTCACCAGCCCGTTCTCTCCCTTTCTAGATGGGAAACCAATGAGTTGGAAATTATGTGAGCACACATAATTTTCAAACATTTCAACCTTGTGCTTTTTATGGCTCCAGTAATGATTCAAAGAAATTCAGTATCCTCTCTCAGATTGAGATTTCTGGGCACACTTCACGATCAAACTGCTCTAATCCTTCAAGCTAACTTTTCAAGTTCTGCATTAAAGTTGATTGCATTTTGTGTTGCATCAAGCAAATTAGTTCAGTCAAGATAAAAACCTCTTTTGAATCTTTTTTCATTGTTTCCATGGATCCAAACCTTAAACCTCGTGAGTGAGGGAATATTCAAAGATGAATAATACACTTGTTAAGGTGTCTGCTGCTTGTCACACAAATGTTTCCCAATGACATTTTGCTATTTCTTCCTGTTTACCAAGAAAGAAAGGCTGTGCTGAGATTTCACAGTGAATTAGGTGACCAGCAGGGAAGTTTGAGCACTGGAAGTGTGCAGTGCCTGATGTATTTAAACATAAAAATTAATTCGTATTTCATATTTTTTTTCCTCTTAAAAACAAACTTTTGTGGCATATCTTGATCAGTTGACACTGCGTAACAAAATGTTATTCCACCAGGTGCATCAAATCATCTCTTATTTTCTAGCTTTCTCCCATAATAGCATCAAATAGAAAAAACAAAAATAAAATGGGTAGCTAGGTTCAGAACCCATAAGTATTACTATGGGCTGAAGAAACTCTCTTGGCTGAGAGAGGGAATAAAAGTGCCCAAAGATGGAGAGAAAATGACATGTTAAAAAATAAAGAGCATTAAGATATTGAGATTGTCTTTCAAACGCATGTGAGTGTTCACATTTTACAGTACTGAAGAACTATGTGGTGTAATATGCTATTGATTGGACATTTAACTAAGATATAGTTAGCGCATATCCTGAATTCTCATGCAAACACAAGCGTTAAAATAATGTCCTCATCAGAATCAGTTATCAGCTTTATTTATATTCTTATTTTTAATATATCTGTTTAACAACAGTTAACAACAGCAATTAACAACACTAGAGCTTAGTATCTTAACACCACTTTAGCCTGGTGAGTGTGACAGGTAAATATTGAACAACTACAGGCAATATGCAAAGAAATTGCAGAGTGGGAATTCTTTAAGGCAAACAGTGGAGGTACTGCCATAGCTTTGAAAGCAAACGTTCCATGGCATTTGAGTCTCTGTAAAAGACAATATAAAATCATATGAAATTCTCCATAGTATTAAAATACTAAAAAACTGGAAAGGATCAGCTGCTTTGCAGGAAGAATGAGGAGCAGAAGGATTCTGCAGAGAATAAGCCTACTCACATAGTCCATGCATGACCATATATAAGCATGTATACACATTTATATAGCGATTTATTTTATCTCTCATTAACTTAGGACTTTGCCAGAAACAAGATTTGGGTTGCCTGATTTTGTGTGAAACTCTAAATTCATACACACAATGAAAAGATGACATTTTTTGTTTTCAGATTCCTCTTTACCTTGTGGAAAGAGGGTCCCAACAGTTTTATTTTACTTATCAGTTCTTCTTCCATCTTCCTGGCTATGATATACTCTCTTTTGATAGTTATGGAAACAAGTAATGATAATGCGAATGCAGAAATGTCCAGATTCGGGGTTTTTTTTGTTTTTTAATTTATCAACTTTATATCGTCAGACCAGAACACCCTCTTTGTTCTTATTCTTTTTAGACCAAAATGTGGAGTGTATTTCTCAGAAACACTTTAATATCACTAAATCTTCATAATTACTACTACTCTGAATCTGATGCTGTGTTTAACTGCAGGTTCACAGTGAAATCAGTGGGATTTGTGTCATTAGACTCTTATTCCTCTTCTGCACTATTCATGTTAGATTAGTCAGGATCAGAAATGAAGGAACTGTGCAGTTTGTCACAGAATAAACACTCATCCTTGAGAAATGTTGGTGACTAGATGAAATATCAGCAAATAATTCATAAATCTTGTTCACATGTTGTTTGGAAATAGTCATCTCCATATCCAGCTACTATGAATACCTGCATATAGTTTAAATAATATGTGGGCAACATAGTCTAAGGCATAACTTTTACAAATAGCAAAACTTACACACAGTGCTCACTGGCTTATATATTAATCTACTAATCACCCTCAGAAAATATTATTCAATTTTGTGCTGCTTAAATTATTTTGATAACTCCTTTAAGTATGTTCTTGTCAATTGGAAAACATCAATATAGAATTACAGAATCATAGAATGGTTTGGGTTGGAAAGGACCTTAAGATCATCTAGTTCCAACCCCCCTGCCATGGGCAGTGACACCTTGCAATAAACCATGTCGCTGAAGACTCTGTCCAACCTGGCCTTGAACACCACCAGGGTTGGAGTATTCACAACTTCCTTGGGCAACCCATTGCAGTGCCTTGTCACCCTCACTGTGAACTTCTTCCTTATGTCTAATCTAAACTTCCCCTGTTTAAGGTAAAACCCATTACCCCTTGTCCTACCAGTACAGTCTCTACTGAAGAGTCTCTCCCCAGCATCCTTGTAGGCCCCCTTCAGATACTGGAAGGCTACTATGAGGTCTCCATGGAGCTTTCTCTTCTCCAGGCTGAACAGCCCCAACTTTCTCAACCTATCTTCATAAGGGAGGTGCTCCAGCCCTCTTATCATCCTCATGGCCCTCCATGTCCTTCTTATGTTGAGGACACCAGAACTGTACATAATATCCAAGTGAGGTCTCATGAGAGCAGAGTAGAGGGGCAGGATCACCTCTTTGACCTGCTGGTCATGCTTCTTTTGATGCAGCCCAGGATATGGTTGGCTTTCTGGGCTGCAAGTGCACACTGAAGCCAGCTCATGTTAAGGTTCTTGTCAACCAACACCCCCAAGTCCTTCTCCACACGGCTGCTTTGAATCTCTTCTCTGCCCATCCTGTAGCTGTGCCTGGGGTTGTGCCGACCCAGTTGTAGGACCTTGCACTTGGCCTGGTTAAAATTCATAAGGTTATTTGCAATGAAAAGCATTTGGTTCCAGGGTGACAGACGAGGCTCTTAAGAACTGTTACCACCTCGGGTAATTATAAAATGACGGAAGGAAAGAAAAAGAAACAACAACAGAAAAATCACAACCAGAGAGCGAGTGCCAGATTAACACTCTCTGTTTGTGCAGGGCTACAAAGGCACTTCCACAGGTGCCTGTGCTGAGAGTTCGGTTACAACAGCTTCCAGTTGGAAAGAAAATTGAAGGAGGATGGAAGTGAGGAAAGAAGAAATTTCAATTAAAAACTGAAATGAATTCCAAAATAACATATGAACTGGAAAACTACAAAACAAAAACAAAATAAAATAAAAATAAAAAAAAAAAAAAAAAAAAAAAAACCCGGAAGTTAAAAATAAAATATAGATTTGTAAAAGATAAATTCCTTTTATTCACCTGTCTCTATCACTCGCTTGGGGGGGGGGAAAAATATGGTAAAGAATATATAAACTGAAATTTTTAAAACAGGTGGTTTCTATGTAAACTAACGTAAATTGAACTCCACTGTTCACTCATTACATCCCTCTTTTTTTGCTTAATCTTGATAGAAGGACTTCCCTTGGAAGTGAAACTTGTGCCTGAGGCACCCCTAACATAATTTTTATTGGTTCTGCAAGTCAGAACCTGAAAAGAGCAAAGGGATCTGTTCTTAGCTCACATATAAATCCAGTTTCTTTTGAACAGCAGTGCACCAGAATACTTTGCGTTACCAGTTTAAATCAATTTGTCTTGATGCATATCATGCTTTTACATCCATTTAGCAAAATGACTGATTGTTATCCATAAGTCAAAGTCTCACATAAAAAAAAAAAAAAAAAAAAAAAAAGGATTAAAAATATCTTTTGTTACTATTGATCTATAGTATTTGAAGAACTGGAAGGCCACACCCCAAACTACTCCAGAAAGAAAATGGTGTAATACCTAATGAGTCTCTGATGGATACTCTGACATCCAGTATGAGACTGTAGTTCATTCTTCTCAGTGCAGCTGAAAGATATGATAATTCCAAAATATTAACACAGAAACTGCTTCCTGAAATGCTGAGTGCTAGCATATTAGTCAGTTTAACAGTTTACTACAAAGTCATTGTTTAAAAGCTTAAATAAGTCTGTGGATGGGGTACTCTGAACAAAGGAAGGAGAAACTGATTTTAGGTGAGATAACCTTGTCAAATAAGGTAATTCTTCACCAAGTTCAAATGTTAACTAGTATTAGATTATTCCAGTGCAGACTGTACAATAAATAAATGATCAAAAGTTCATGATATTGCAGCAATAGCTTTTTGGGTTTTAATAGTATGTAACACCTTCCATCACAAACTATGTGATTTTAGCTTTCAAAATTTTTCATTTAGACAGAAAAACTTTCAAATCCCTTTAATGTGTATATACCTCTCAATATGTTTTCTTTCCAGGTCTAGTCTTAACATGTTTCAAGCATTCAAATTTGGCTTAATGGCAGTGAAAAAGTAGGAAGAATATTTGATGAGAATAGTTTTACATACCATTGGGGATTGTTCTTCAAGGCATTACCATAATTTGAGAAATTTCTGTGCTTCTGTGGGACAGCATAAATCTTACTCTCTTCTTGGCAGAGCTAGCATGCCCTTCTTTTCCCAAATAGTTGTCCACCAAACCTCAAAGAATCTGAACAAGGGGTCACCTCTTCTGAAGCAGAGTTTGGTGGTGATATCAAGACTTTCTTTGTCTAGAAATTCATGTGAAAGAAATCTACTAGAAAATATTGCCTTACTGGATAGCTTCTACTTTTACAATTAAGAATTGTATTGACTTTGTCCCACAAGCATAATTATTTTTATATTTAATTATAAAATGAAAATCCAATTTAAAAGTTATCTTCAGCCTTTGATTTGAATATTCTGGAACTAAAGAAATATAGAACATTTGTAAAAGGAAATTTATTCCCATAAATATTTATAGAGGGAGAAGTAATATCATTGCTGTGTTATATTGCATTGAGACAAGAAAAAGAAGGACAAAGTTTAGATGTACATATTATCTGTGTCAAAAAAAAAAAAACAAAAAAAAACCCCAAACAAACCAAAACCAAACAACAAACCTTTTGTGACTGTTGGTTATAGCTGGGTAAAAAGCATATTGTGTTTTCATACTTTTTTTTTATGCGTGCAATTTAAGTTCCAGCTTCTTTACAATTCAACTTCCATGTGTTGTCCTTGCTGACACTAAACAGATTACCATATTTATCATTACCAGCAGTTCAAAGGAGGGGATTCTCCCCCTCTACTGTGCTCTGGGGAGACCCCACCCCTGCAGTCCTGCATCCAGCTCTGGGGCAACAACACAAGAGGGATGTGGAGCTGTTGGAGTGAGTCCAGGGGAGGCCACAGAGATGCTGTGAGGGCTGGAGCAGCTCTGCTCTGAAGACAGGCTGAAAGGGCTGGGCTGGTTCAGCCTGGAGACAAGAAAGCTCTGGGGACACCTTAGAGCAACTCCAGTGCTTAAAGGGGATACAAGAAAGCTGGAGAGGGGCTTTGGACAAGGGCCTGTAGGGACAGGACCAAGGGGGAATGGCTTCAATCTGACAGAGGGGAGATTGAGGTGAGCTCTTAGGCAGAAGTTCTTCCCTGTGAGGGTTGTGAGGGCCTGGCACAGGTTGCGCAGAGAAGCTGTGGCTGCCCCATCCCTAGCAGTGCTCAAGGCCAGGTTGGACAGAGATTGGAGCAACCTAGTCTAGTGAAAGGTGTCCTTTAAGGTTCCTTCCAACCTAAACCAGGATTCTGTGATGCTATAATTGTAGTCACAGAAGCGAAAACATTTAGGTTTTCCCTACCACACATGTTCAGAGGTGAACAGAGGCAATCAGAGAAAAGAATTCCTGAGAAATGTGGTCATATCGCAGGAGATTGAGCAGGTGGGAGAAAGTACTGAGCTTTGCAGACAATTAGGTAAAAGGAGCAATAAAATTATTAGTTTTATCACTTCTAGTCATGTAAATCAAAGCTTCAGTCACACCAGACATATAATGCTTAGTCTGGATAGAGATAGCCAAGTTTCACATGCTGATATCCTTTAATTGCTTACTGATTTCATGAGGTAAAACGTCCTGGATACACATTAAAGTCTGACTTTTTTAGGTGCAGAAAATATTTCACTCTAGTTAAAGGCAATAAAAGCAGTAGATGTCTTTTATAGCTGAATAATCAAGCATTTACTGCTTTTATAGCCACAGTAGATTTTTATTATTTTTGTTTTTAATAAATGAGCACTTACTTAAACTCTTAAATTTGTTCCTGAACTGCTGGAAACAACTGAATATTTAACATTAAAAAAAAAAAAATTCCCACTCATCTAAGTACCTTTAAAAAGAAAGGTCTAAGGTCTTAACATTAGGGCCCTACTTATGAAATCTTACTTAGTGTAATCAAGCTGTGATTATAATATTAATAAACTACTTCTCAAGGACACACTTTACTAATGTATACTTATGAACATGAGTAATTGGATTAAAAGTGCAGATAATACATACTGCAAAGAATGCGTCTGTAATTTCATTGTTCAATGGTACACATTCTGAAATACTCCAATTTTACTTTTCACACAAGCCTCCTCCATAACGCTGTGGATTTGGAGTTGTTCTTTGCCTGGTTGAGGGCAAATTCAACCTGTAACCGTACAGCTGTGGCAATTTGTGACCATGAGTGATCTGACATGGATAGCAAAAAGGTCTGACTGCAGAAGGGCTTAAGCTGTCTAGAAGCAGGGATGCCAGGAACAGAACAACTCTCTGTAAGAGACTCAAGTTCACTGGTGAAACTGGAAACGACACCATTTTCTTGTAGCAGTTGATGGTGCAATGAAAACACTCAAGGACTACCT
Organism: Nestor notabilis; assembly: GCF_000696875.1. Taxonomy (NCBI): domain Eukaryota; kingdom Metazoa; phylum Chordata; class Aves; order Psittaciformes; family Psittacidae; genus Nestor; species Nestor notabilis. The sequence goes on along the minus strand of NW_009913176.1, from coordinate 3,644 downwards.
TTGGTCAGCAGAGATAGTGCTGGTGGATGAACCCAACATCAGGCTGATGTGCCTGATGCCAATACTGACATGATCAATGCTGGCGTAAGCATATATAAGAAACTAGCTCGTGCCACATGTTATAGATCTGCTTATGGTGCTAGGACTCTATGCAATGGATTGTATTTAAGCATATAAATTCCCCACAACTGCCTAGTTGAGAGTCACTTTTCTGAATTTGCCAATATCCACTGATGCTCGAGCTGTGAGGTTTCACACTGCTATATTGATCTCACGGTGATCAAATGAAGGCAGGACCACTTGGGGACTAGCTGCAGGAGATGCTGAAGAGTGCAACAAAAGTGATCTCAAAAACACAACTGAACGAACTGTTTCTTTTCTCCTGTTAAAAACTGAAGATAAATGTGGTAATGGTTTTCAGACTCTTAACTCTTTTCAACAGGGATAAGACAAGTAGAAACAGAAGAAAATTAGAGCTAAAGGCATTAGAAGAATATTGTGACTGAAAGTATAGTACAGCACGACAATGAGTTATCTAGAGAGGTGTCGTGGTTCAAACCCAGCCGGCAACTTGGAACCACGCAGCCGCTCGCTCACTCTCCGCCTCCTTCCTCCCGTCGCTCCAAGAGGGATGGGGAGGAGAATCGGAGGAATGTAACTCCCACAGATTGAGATAAGAGCAGTTCAGTAACTAAGGTATAATACAAACCATTACTGCTACCAATAATAATGATAAGAGGAATAACAAGGGGAGAGGACACAATCACTCACCATCAGCCAACTGATACCCACTCCAACCCAAGCAGCAATCTGCACCTTCCGGGTAACTCCCCCCAGTTTATATACTGGGTATGATGTGCTGTGGTATGGAATACCCCTTTGGCCACTTTGGGTCAGGTGTCCTGCCTCTGCTTCCTCCCGCCTTCCCCTCCTCCCTGGCAGAGCATGAGACTGAGAAAGTCCTTGGTCAGAGTAAACATTACTGAGTAACAACTAGAACCATCAGTGTTATCAGCGTTGTTCCCGGACTGAAAGTCAAAAACACAGCATTGCACCAGCTACTAAGAAGGAGAAAAAATGACTGCTGTAGCTGAACCCAGGACAGTATCCACCCCTTATTCCATACCATTCACATCATTTTCAGATCCCACATCATTTTTCAATATACCATCGCTTTTGTCATATATATATATATATGTACACCTACACCCACACCCAAAAAGACATATCATTCCCTAGTCCATGGGCCAATCCCAATAAAGCTGCTGAATTCATCCAGTCCATGACGTCAGGCTCCATCTCCTGTAACAGTCTTTCAGGACAGGAGGGACAGTGTGTATTGTTGGGTTGTTGCCTGCTGATGATGCCACCGAACTTGTCTGGTCACTGCTGAGCTCATCTGCTTTCCTCAAAATTCATTCTTTGTTGGGGTGATGACGGGAGGGAAGTCAGGGTCAGTTGCTGGTTACCTGAAGACATCCACCTGGTGGGCTATAAAAGTGTTCTATAGCAGGCAACAGCATACAATTGAGTTCATTGGCTGTTTTCCCCCAGAGTTAAATCCCCTTGAGGTACACATCGGACTTCCCCATCTTCCCGCATTACCCACCAAGTATATCCAGGTCCCTGAGCAAAAGCAACCCCACGAGTGGGTTTGCCTTTACCTGAAGCAGGAATAACCCAGACTGTCTTCCCCAACAAATTCTTTATGTGCACCACAGGGACTTTTTCTCCCTCTACAGTACGTAAAAGTTCTGATTGGGCTGGGCCAGCTCTGTTGGCAGATCCCCTAGTGTTGACCAACCAGGTGGCTTTTGGCAAATGTGTATCCCAGTGTTTGAAAGTCCCACCACCCGTTGCTCTCAGTGTAGTTTTTAACAGCCCATTCATTGTACTTTTCGATTTTCCCAGAGGCTGGTGCATGGTAGGGGATGTGATAGACCCACACGATGCAATGCTCTTTGGCCCAAGGGTCTATAAGGTTGTTCAGGAAATGAGTCCCATTGTCTGACTCAGTTATCTCTGGGGTGCTGTGACACCACAGGACTTGTTTCTCAAGGTGTTCTAGGCAGTGTCATGGGGCACAGCATATGTTCTCAGCCATCCGGTGGTTGCTTCCACCATGGTAAGCACATAGCACTTCCCTTGGCAGAC
>NW_009913176.1:1048-1293 GCF_000696875.1 Nestor notabilis | reverse complement strand
TTTCCACAGGCCCACCGAGCTAAAAATAATCCACACTTATGTTGCCAATCTAAGCCCATCTGAGCCACCTCAACCTTCGCAGCCCTATCCACTTGTTGATTGTTCTGGTGTTCCTCAGTGGCCCAACTCTTGGGTACATGAGCATCAACGTGGAGTATCTTCACCACCAGGTTCTGCATTCGGGCAATGATACCTTGCCACAGTGCAGCAGCCCAGATGGGTTTACCTCTGCGTTGCCAGTTGCT
>NW_009913176.1:0-222 GCF_000696875.1 Nestor notabilis | reverse complement strand
TCAGGCCCCAATAGTCTACTGTTAGTCTCCACTCTCCCTTCGACTTTTCCACTGGCCATATGGGGCTATTAAAGGCTGAGTGGGTCCTGCTGATCACTCCTTGGCTCTCCAGTCGACGGATCAGCTTATGGATTGGAATCAGAGAATCTCTGCTGATGCGATACTGCCGCCAGTGCACTGTTGTGTTTGCATTTGGCACTTGTTGTTCTTCGACCTACAGCA
>NW_009913175.1:34866-51179 GCF_000696875.1 Nestor notabilis | reverse complement strand
ATATATATAATTTAATTATATATCTATTTCTATATAATTTATATATATATGTTCGGTTCTGTGATCATAGCAGAATCTGTTCCTTGAAATGATACACTAGTATCCTTTATTTGTTTGGTCTGTTGAATTTGCTTATTTACAGCCCCTTCGGTAGACAAGATGCCCCAAACTGCAGAGGTTGTAGTGCCTTTCTGATGTAAATAATGTAAAAATGTGAATTTAACTGTCATCATATATCTCACTGAATGCAGGCAGATCATCTCTTAGCAGTCTTTATTTCTCATATCTCCTGATCTGTTCTTTCTGTTCTTTTCTGAGTGAAACTGTCAGTTACTGGGTAGTTTTCCTTAGGATTTGTGCCTTCGCTAAATGGGCAGCAAGTGATAATCTGAAGTGAAGCAATCCTTCTCTCTCAGGCTGTTAATGCAAGGAGCATGGATCATTTAGAATATTTGCCCTTTCACAACAGAAATAAGAAAATTATGTAATAAAAATATAAGAAGTTAATGCAAGGTAAAAATAATGGTTTTAGTGTTAGTCCTGGTGACTAAACCTGTGACATAACAAATCCTTGACTGCATAAACTCATATAGATTGGCTGTCTGGTCACTTATATTTCACATATCTTCATGCTGGATTCCTGCATAGGAGGAAAAATGGGAAAAAATGAAAATAAGTGTTACGTGCAGTGTGTCTGAAAACTTCAAACCAAAAAACCCTTAAAACTTCAGAAGAAAACATCTGATGTTTAGACGGCAGTTGATACACTCTAGCAATGTGTTTGTATATTCCTTAGCTGAATCAAATTAACCCTTCCAAAAAGCTGTAGGATTACAAGAAATGACAAAAATCCTAGCAGGAATTTAGACTACTGATATGGATTTTGTACTGTCATGGCTCCAGCAAATTGAAATGGGACCTCTGGAAATGGAATTAGCATTTGTTGACAGTCTTTTTTCAGGTGAGTAGTCTTCACAAAACATTACCTAAATTCTAATGCCAGTACATAGATCATCTCCTGCATCCAAAACAATATGCTTACAGCAATACCTGTTTTCAGTGCTGAATTCCTAATGGTCTTATGGTTTCCTTAGGTTGTTCAAATGCAAACAGAATTTTGTGATAAAACCATTTTCACAGATGTAAACATTTTGATATGCTGCCAGTCTAATTTTTACTTTCAAAAACTAGGAAATACATCTTTACCATAAAGAGACCTCAGGTTTTTCCCAAAGGATGTCTCCATTGCTATTCCATTTTTCCTATGCCAAATTCTGTTTTCTAACAGACCAGAACCCAACTCAAATGTTCTAGAGTGCCTTTGCATGCGGTAACTCTTCTGACATACGAAATGGTGCACCTCCACTGTATAAATGTGATATTACTACCTTTCACTAGGACTTATGCAATAGAAGTAATCACAGGGTTGCTTGGAACATGGGCAGACCTTATCTTTGGGTTAAGGGAGCCATCTTCATAGCGTGAGCTCATATTCCTGCAGAAGTCCATTGGCCTTATAAATAATAAGCCTCCCCATTCCCCAAAATATTCGATGTCCATCTGGTGAGCTGAGCTCTGAATTTGAGCCAAACTGATTTTAGTGAGTTCATAGTAAACAGTGGGGTTGGTTTTTTTTCTTTTTAAATGGATATATACTTCAGTAATGTACTGTTCTGCTGGTTCTCTATAATGAACTAAATATTTATTCTCAGCCATGCTTAGTCTACTATACCTGTGATACCTATAATAGCTCCTAGAGTGTTCATGTTTAAATGTCCATTTCTTTTGTTCTTCCCGTCTAGCAAGTTTAATCTATCACTTATGTCCTCATTGTGCTGCCTGGAAGGTGTAGGCAATGTGTCATGTGTTTAAACGGAAATAGCCTGGTATAATCACTTCAATCACTAACTGACTTGTATGCTTTTGTATACTGTTGCACATCTTATTTTAAAATCTTTTCTTTTTCTTATCACCTCTTTACCATTAATAACTATTTCTAAACTCTTCGAAATAGCCGAAGACAATTACATGCAACATCTCTTTTCAATATCCTAAATAATAAAAAGAAATTATCAGCACTTTTTTAAACGTACTTATGTTTCACTGTGTTTTTAATGTAATAAAACCAAGATTTTTTTACCTATCTTTTTCCTGAAAATATTTTTAGCAGCATCTGTCAAATGCCTACCTGAAGGGTGAGTCTTTTGTTCCCACAAGAGTAACTCTCTTGTTAAAATGAGTTTCTTTCCCTGAACCAGCTTCTTTTGGCGTTTCTCGGTAAGTCTCTCTACCATTGTCTCAGCTGCCAGCTAAAGTTCCTTCTGTGTTTTTGATTGACTTTTCTTTCCACATACACAGCTCAGAGAGCTAAGAGGTGGCACTGCTATTTCATTGCCCTCCTTCCACTTTGCCCAATTTCAAAGTTAACCCACTGACCTCAGGTACAAATTGCCTTAGCAAGGACATCATTAAACCCATCATTTCTTGATGGATGTACAATGAACATCTAGAGTAACAGCACCCATATGGTCCCTTGGATTTGAGAAGTAAATCCTCATACATTTTTGCAGTTTCATGCAATTTTTCAAGAGCCTTGGGAAACTTTGTGGTTGGCATCTGCACCAGAGTGTGTTTCAAAATGGCAATTCTTGAGGGAAAGCACATGCTTATATATTTCTAATGTGTTTAACTGTCATCCTCATTCCTTTTCTAGATCAATAATTAGACTTTCAAAGTACAACTCAAAAACTTTCCAAATCATGTCCTTCTTAGTGGTTTTCTTGAAAAGTAACATTAAGTGATGTTATCAGAGATGTATCTTGCAACCTATAAGTAAATATTTTTCTACCATGTCTGTGAATATTAGTCGCATGGAGTAACATCTAGAAGGCTGCATCTAAAATTGTAAAAGAATATGCTGCATAATCGAGGAAAGAGCATTGATCAACTTCTCTCTTAAAAGGCATAGTTTTGTCACCAGAAATCACAGGGAACACTTGCATAGTGAGGTGCATTCAGTGTGAAAGCAGTAGAGAGTTAAAAATAAATTATTCCAGTGTATTAAAAAGCAGCAAGCACAAACTAATCTGTAATCTGGCACTTCTATGCTAGAATCTGCCATCCACAGAGACACATCATGTTTCTCCAGGAGTGTTCATAGTGTGAAAAAAATGTATTATAAATATCATACTATCAGCCTTTTTCTCAGCATGGCATTAAAACTGGAGCTGTTTAAATAGTGAAGTTCAACATTTTTATAAACTGAGGATACCAGAACAGCCTCAGATTATTGATTTTTTAATCAATGACATAGTTAATAATGAAACTGTTAATATAAAAATAATTGAAATATTCCTTTTTTAGTGTAGCTGAAAGATTTTGTTCATTAAGTTCTCTTTTGCTTATATCATAAATTGTAAGTTACAGAACTTTAACCAAAAAAGTATAAAGACGTTTGCTGAGCAGAAAGGTCTAAGTTTTATCAGAACAAATCATCTGATAGTTAAGACATTTAAGCTTCTATGAAACATTTTAGTTCTGTGAATTTAGACTATTCTGACATGAAATCATATTTCAGAAAACTCTTAATTATTTTTTGGATGAATACTTACCTTTTTCAGTTAAAACCAAAATGTGATTTACAGGCCTGAACTACCACATTCTATTTATGATCTGCAAGTTATGCTATACTGCTAGGTCAGAGCCCATTTCTGCAAATAATGTTTCAAGTGTGTCTTGGTCTGTGTGCTGGAAAGCCTGTAAGAATTATGATTTGGCTGTGTGGTGATAGAAGCACACTCTGCTACCTCAGCTCCCTCACGATTTGAGAAAGCAGGCAGGGATAGAATGGCCTGAAAAGGGAAAGGACAGATTCAAGCTTCCACTTGATTAATATGCAAAAAGTGGTGTTCAGCCAGTGCAAATACTTTTCCTGAAGCAAGCAGTTGTGCATTAGCTGGTGTCAAGTCCCTGAAAAAATTTGTTTTTATAACAGGGGAAATGCAGTTCGTTATTTATTACACTCAGGTTCCTTCATCTTTAGTCCTTAGACAATTGACCTGATTGAAACTGCTTTGGGTTAGAAACTATGTTAGATCATTCTTTGTAGTAGGAAAAGTAATCAATTTTCTCATTTACATATCTGACGATTCGAAGATGTAATGTCATCCTGTGAAGTAATAGACTGTGTCTAAAGACTCAGAAAGATGAGCTCTTTCTGCTAGTGATAAACTGATAAGCAGTGGAGATGGAAATCAGTACTAGAGATCTTTATTCTCTAGTAGACTGGTAGAAGACTGGTAGAATTTAATGTTAATGATAACATTACCAAGGGACTCCAATACATTCCAGTAGTGCTCCAGAGTTCTGTCTTTCCAGGCACTGAATGCATTTCCATTTCCACTCTATGATTTCACATTACAGTTGAAGTAATATATTCAACTCCTTTCTACTATGCCATTTTGCAGTCCTAGCAAGGTTACACTTTTCCATGGTACAGTAGTGTTAGTCCCATCTAGCCTGAGAATGTCAGTGGAAATATTCTCAGTATATGCCTTCATGCCTGATAGCTATCTGCTTTCTTTCCCCCTTCTTTCTTTACTATCATCACTATTGACAATGTTCCGTTATTCCCTGATGTTCTGTTTTATCTTGATGTTGAATATCAAGTGCGATTTAAAACAGCTTCCCTGGCATAGAAGGACGCGATGTTATTTTCTGAAGAGAAGATTACATTAATGTAGATGGGAGACCAGCATTTTTCCACTCCAGTTTGTTGTGTGCCACTTCCTTCACTGACACCTGCTTCTGCTGTCTTTCCCATCTTTCTTCTTGCATGCAGATCACTGCTCTTTCTGGACTCCCTTCTAATTATAACTACAAAATAGGCGAAGACTAAGTGCATTTCCTCTGCAAACATACTTTTAAGCCCAATCTGGATGTTTTACATCTTTACAATGGTTATGTGCTTTTCGCCACTTCGATAGGCTAAAGAGATGAATACTTCTTGGTGCAGATAGCTGCTCTAGCTGAAACTGAATGTCAGAAAAATAAAGTCAGCGCTTCAAGGGCTGACTCAGCTGCCAAGCTCCTCCACACTGACCATTCTGTCTATTCTGTCCATCTGAAACCTTACTCACTCCTCTCCTGTATTCGGGATACAGGGCTCCAGACAGATTCTCTCTCTCCTCCGCCCTAAGCCAGATGTCATCCATCAAGTCTTCATTCAACTGGACAGGCCAACCTGATGAATGAACCAGCAAGAAGGGGGCCATCTGGTAAGCTGATTGTCCTCTTTTAGGCATCTTTAGGCTCTTCTTCAGCTCTGCTGTGTTCCCCAGCACGTCTGTACTTTTTATAGTTTTGTAGCTGACAAAGTGTTTCTCTAAGAGCACTTCTGTTCCAAATGCTGTTTAACCTTTCAGTCCTGTTTTAGTTTAGCTCTGTGATGACAGCTTCTTTCCAAGCCTCACAAATGTAGACTTTCAGACAACTAGAGAGTTGCATATGCACATTGGAAAATTAGACTAATTTCCACAGCATCACATCCTTGCAATAGAGTGCCTTTTTTTTTTCTAACCACATGAATCAATCACAAATACATAGCTGTTTCAGGACACTTAAGTAAACATGACCCAGCCCAAAATGACATCAAATGTCATTGATGAAATACAGGATAATACTATATATATGCAGCCTGTCATTATGCGTATGTGACAAAAGAGACTTTTATTTCACTCATTCTTAATTTATTATTTTTGCTGCTAGCAACATAATGTTGCCAAGGCGTCAATTATGTTTAATTTTATAAATCAAACTAATTAAGAACCAGATGCAATCTGAGTGAAAAAGATCTGAGGTCAGTGTTGTGCACCATATGTACGACAGTGCTTATTCATGATGAGGAGATGGATTGGACAGCTGTGAATTTTCCTGCTGTAGGAGCTTCATCATGCTCAGATAGTGTAACATACTTGCCTTTCTTTTTGCAGATTATTTCTTTAATGTCATAATAAAACTAAAGAGAAATAAGCTACACTGCCAAGACTTTAAAAGACTAAATAAGGGATAAAAGTTTTTGAAAAAAAAACCACCAGGAAAAAAATTTGGTCAGCAAATGGTGGAATGGGTGGATCTAATCCCTCCAGGTTTTCTGCGAGACACAATTCCCATAGTGGAAGTGTTCACAGACAATGCCCTGACTATATTTGATTTCTTGTAAATGGGTTTAATTCACTGAGTAGGAGGAATGATGTCCTAAAGCTGAAGGTTCTGGAAGGGCCTCTACCTCTTTACCATCTCAGTCTATTACCTGACAAAGACATATTGCATCTTAGGAAGTTCCCCTCTGTTTTCACCTCATTGTTACATTTTGGTTTGAGTATTTGGATTTTCTCTCTAACTACCTCATCAGTAATTACAGCACAACGCTGGTTTTCTTCCTTGTTTTGCAGCTTGTAAATTTATTGGTTGCTTTCATTATGGAATGTTTCTTCGTTTTGTCATGTTCTAAATACTGGCTATTGAGGGGGAATACCAATTTAGTAGTTACTTTAACTGTACTTTTTATTTTGTCAATTAATGAGACCCTAGATAGGAGTCCCATTTTAAAGTTTCAGTTGTAGTAAAGATTAGAAGAACAGCAGTCTTCTGCAAGGAAAGAAACTTGACAGGCTAAAAATGAAAATTATATAAGCAGGAATCATGACATATTAGCTGCTAATTTTTCCTTTGGCTTGTAAAAACCTCCTTTTGTCATTCTAACAGTTATAAAATATACAGCCTAGTTGCACATGGTTCCTCTATTAAAACAGACAGTATTAATTTTTCACACTTAGCCCCAAGGCTTGTCTGATAAACTATTGCACAACTGACATTATAGTGTGAATTAAAAAGACAAAGGCCATGTTCCAATTTGCATCTTGTTTTGAACCAGTTACCCAAGTGGTGTACAGAAGGAAGTAATTAAGGAGGTGGCCATTACATTGATGATTAGGTGAACTCTATGTCTATACATTCTCCTGTGGTCACGTTTATTCCATACCCTTTCATTTCCTCCTTACTACTTTTAAGGACACGACTGTTCAAGAATGGGCTGCATTTCTCTGGCAAGAGCAGATACAGCAGTAATAGCCTGAAGGAAATATGATTTTTGTATTCATTTTGACTAGAGCTTCTCACATCAAGCTTTCAATAGGGGAGACAAAGCTTTTATTCAGTTGGTTGGGGTTTTTTGTACCACTTAAGATATTTTCCCTACAAAATCACCTTCTGATTTTGTAATTTGTATGGGTGGTGGTGTTGTAAAATGAGTCACTTTGTTGTTCTTTACTTAATTCTATCTAATTAGGATCTATTCTATTTGTCAAGTATCCAGTAATTAGTGGTATATTTATGTAATTATTAGTATTCAGTATTTGTATAATAAATATGCCTAGAAGGTAGTCCATTCAGAGGGCAGAAAAGAGGTAGAGTACATTATTTTACTGAATACAAAGATCTTGCGTACTGAGCCAAGTGCAGAAAATAAATGAAATGCATAAGTTGACCTGTCTAGTCCAGGGAGAGAGTTTGCATATCCTAAAATGATAGGATGTGCATACTTGGTAATCAGTGCTGATTATAGAGGGAGTGAAGATGGGCCCCAGTTTGAAGTGAGATAATAAGCCAGCTTGTTAGGCAGAGATAAATAGAAGAACTTCAAGAAAAGGACCAGATGTCTGCCTGATGGTGTTGAAGAGGGAGAGATAGCAGGGTCCTCGAAGGTAACATGGATGGACACGTAGTGAGGTTAGATCACCCCAGCATGGCCTAAACAAACTGTGGGCTCAAGTAACTAAACTTCACTTTTGCTGTGCGCTAAGGGGCATATATGTTCTTGGGCAGTAACTGTAACACTGTACTAATTTTTGTTTACTACGTCTGATCCTATAATAAAAGATAAGTCAGGAATAAAGTCTTATCAAGTGGAGGTTTGAATTGCAGTCATAAACCTCAAAAGAAGCTTCAATAATAATCATTGTATGCTGATGAAAGTACTCTGCTGTATTCTGAAGAATGTTGAACTGTGTTGAACCTGATCACTGACTTTTTTCTTCTCTTTACTTTTTAGAATGTAATAAGTGACATAGCAGTTTCACATTACTTTCAGAAAAACACAGAACTTTTGGGGCTGGTTTGTGTTTTGTTAGGAAACTTTCATTCAGTCTAACCTAAAATAAAAGCTAAAATCTAGGTTATAGGGGATAATAAGATATAAGATAAAAATATTCCATGTAAGCTTTTTAAACCTATCACTCTCTAACCTTGCTTAACTCTGTCATGTCACTTTCTATAACATTTTCATCTATTATATATGACCCTTCTGTAAATTATACAGTGTTCACCCTAACAGAGATTAAGAACCTGTGATCTAAGAGGGGTCTACAGGAGAGATGGGTTTTTGGTTAAGGAACTATTCTGGAGTTCAGAATATTTTTGTATAGCTTGGTTACAGATTTCCTGTATGATTTTGGACAAGTCATTTAATCACTGTGCCTGTCATTGTGCCATGCATGCACTGCAGACATAAAAATATTTATCTGATGCTCACATATGACATAAATGGCACCTATTAGCAGCTCCCTTCAGATTGGTAAAGACTGATTTTCAAGAGTGCTTTATAGTGTCTCTTTGTATTCTTCTGAAACTTCTAGTTAGAAAATATGTTCAAGTTATTCTGCAGCTCAGGGAAGAAAATGATGGAACCCAGTCTAATGACAGCTGTAGCTAAAGCACTGTTGTATCTTTGATACAAGCCAGAATACTAAATAAAAAGGAAGGTAGTTCAGACTCGATTCAGCACTGTACATCTCCTTCTCTATCAATTTTATCTATTCTGCAACATTACAACTTCCCTCTTTGTATTACAGTTTTCTATTTTTAAATGAGAAAAATAATTTTTTGTAACAAATCAACTTAATCTTACTTTGTGCTTGTCTTCTGCTAACATACAAGGACAAAAGAGGTATTTGCTCAAAACATTACAGAGTTCTAATGCAGTCTGTCTCTCAGAACCACTTGCTTCAAAACTCTGTATAAAGAACTTGGCTTTTTCTAGACCAAAACTAATTTTCTTAATCTTTTTTTTTCTTAGTAAAGAAACATGCGTCTTTCTCAAGGTATCTGTTGGGGTTTTTTTCTGCTCACCTTTTGGACTATTTTTTTTCATGATCATGAGAGGTTTTGGCAAATTAAGATATATTCTTCTTTGCCAGTAGAATTGCCTGGTCTCTTGTAATACTTTTACTTGATCCTGCTACTTTTTTTATTGCAGCTTCTGCCTATCCACTTTGTTTATACTTTGTCAGACTCTTCATAGTGAATTAGAAGACAACAGGAAACAATTTTATTGTGATATGGAAGTTGTTCTCTTTTAGTATAGAGATGCATTATATATTTGTACTTTATAACTTTTCCACTTGATACAAAGAGAATAAGTTGTCTTCCATTTTGCTAAAAGTGTATTTCATTTGTGACTAACGAATGTTTTACTATTTGCAGAATCTCCCTCCTTGGAGATAATCAAAAGCTGCCTGGACAAGTTCATGGGCTCTAGGTAGCTGTGCTTGAGCAGGGGAGTAGACCAAATGACCTCCAAAGGTCCCTTCCAATCTCAGCCATTCTGTGATTCTATGGAAACTCTAGAACATCTTATGAACTGATGCTGTAGTTTGCAGATATTTACCAATATAATCACTAACTTTGTAATATCACCTCAGCAGTGAGGCAGAATTCAAATGCTGACATCTTTTCCTGGCTCCTTCCTTTTTCCAAGCTATGTTTTGTGTCATGCAACGTATATAGCAAAGTCAGCATCTTGCAGTATGTCCCAGTCTTGAAATTTAAATGCATATGCACACGTGTTCCTGTGGCTCTGATTTCATTCTCAGGAATCTGGGCATGCTACATAATGTTTGCATGGTGTGCAGAAATGTTCCAAAGAGTATCTGGAACGTTTCATTTGAAAACGTTATACAATCTATTCCACTGTATAGAGAGGTAATCGGGTTTTTTCACTTACAGAAATTACTTCTTTGGATGAATTTTGCTGTTCCGTGCATTTCAAATGACCATTAGTCTTCACCATAGGAGACATGTCCTCACTGAGAGGTGTGCATATAACAAGACATTATGTGTATACTTTGGGTGTAAGATAGAGGTATAAATTACTGCCATTAATGGCCTGATGATAAAAAATTGTTATTGTTATATGTAATCTGCATATCTGAATGTCTTCAAAAAGTCATTATCGTGCTGCCTGTGTGCCCAGGGGCAATCTTATACCATAGCATTGCAGTCTTTCAAATTACAAAAAGCTAATATAACTTTCAATGACATTTACAAAAATGCATAATGGCACTCCTTTCAGTTCTTTCACAGAAATTATTCTCAGTGAAGTTAAAGGGAGTTCTGTGTATATAAGAACTGCAGGATCTGGCACTTTTTAAAATCAAAGCCACATTTTTTTCTTAAGTGGCACCAGCTCAAGAAAATGTTGTATGATTTTTTTTCTTTTTTTAATTTATTTTATGACTTAAAATACCTCAGCGAATGTAAATTATATTTAACTTTCAATGCTCTGTGGCAGATAGTACATATGCTAAATTTCTTCTCACAGTAAGTTGTTATGTCAGATTTATAAGCCCCTGAAAACTGGCATTTTGTAGTGGAAGTGCTGACAATATCTTTATTACACCAGTACAAATAGGTGGCATTCCAATATATGCTGGTTGTTGGTTTTATAGCCTGGTGGTTGCTTTCTGCCACTGTATTTTAAGGTGAACATTATAAAAAAAGTAATAGCGTAATAGAAATACATTGTTATGGCTTGAATTTGGTTCTGTAACTGTTATAACAAAACTTCAATATGGTTGATGTGTCCAATTCCAGATTCAGTTTTAAAGGACTGTTATATACTCTACTGGTAAATTGTTTGAAATACTTGCCATGTGAATGAGTATGTTCTATACAGTACGGAACAGAAAAGACAATTATCATGGCATGGAAAAGTGGATGTGAATTTGCTTAGTGTGAAACTCTCTTAAATGCCAAGAACACATCACATTTAAAAAACAGTAAGTTCCTGCTTAAGTTTTATTTTTCTTACTATGGTATCCATATTTTACATGCTAGAAAGAAAGATTCACTTCAAACATCTGTGACTGTCTTCATAGACACTGGACTTTCCAGATCCTAGCAGTAAGTCCCTGAAGTAAGAATTGAAAGATGTGTATGAAGTGAAGAACATAGAACGGAATTCTTAGAACTTTTCCATCATCTACCAAAAGTACTATAAACTTAATTGAATCTGCTTGAGATTTAGCATGAGACATAAGAGAACCCCAATCAACATAATGCGTAAAACTGTAAATCTCACAGTGACCTAAGGTACTTAGTTGCGTATCTTTCATTAGTTTCCCCTCCTAGAGTGCACTTGTATGTACACATTCATAGAAAGAATAAGAGTAAGAATCCATTATCCCTAGAGAGAAATACAGATGTCAAAGCTTTGGGATATTTTGGGGGGTTTATTTAACTTTGCAGCATTTTGTTGGAGTCTGGTAACACGGTAATGGAAAGTACTTGGATCAAATGCAAAAATATAGCCACTATATTATCAAAGTATTATAAAACATAGTATTACTTTCTGAAACTTTTTGGTTAAAATAACAAGATAATAGAATTAACTAGAATATGTAGATTTCAAAAATGATCCATCAGTCTATGCAAATTGCTGTGTTAATAATGTATTTTTAATGCTAAGCACATTTGACAGCCATTTCATCTTTCTTTCTAAACTAGAGCTTGGCAACCTGCATTAATTCTTACACTTTACAGATGTAACAATCAATGCACATGCCATGTTGTGATGTGATCCGAATAAAGTAAAGCATGTCAAAGCAATGTGATTATTAGTAAACAAGTTTGTGGATGGCTTGTTGAATACAGAAGAGAAAAATGAGAGGCAAAAGCCAGTGCTGTTTTAGCATATCTTACATCTTCACTGGCCTGAATTTGCTTCAGATTATGGGAGTGTCAATCATAATGGCACCAGGGTATTCAGAAGAGATAAATGGGCATAACAGCAGAGTGGGTGAGATTAAAATCATGTATATTGCGTATAGTTCAGACAACTGTGGTAACTGTGTTACAGACCCAGAGCCCAGAGTTTCGTAGTTTGACTTGCCGTAAGCATCTGTAAATTAAAAATAGAGAGAGGTAATTAATGTCCTAATTATTTCTCCACCCTGTTAACAATAAAACTAGTATTGTTTCAGACTCAGTGCATGCTTTACATCTTTCTTTTTTTTTTTTTTTTTCAGCAGGGCTTTTCTGTCCTTCCTTGAATGGGTTAAAAAACCCAGGTAAAAAATGTAAAAGTTGCTTCTAGATTGCAAGTGACCATATAGATATGTTTGATTATAGCTCTGCTGGACTAAAGGTCAAAGGAAAGTTTTAGAATACTTAAGAGACAATTATTTAAAGTTCAGACTTTTCCAAAGGAATAGAACTAGAATTATACAGACTATTATCTAAAGTTCACAATTTTCAAAGGAAAAAGGTAGGAGGAAATGCTTATTCCATCACTTGGCTGTTAATTTGTCTGGGGTTTTTATTCCATCAACAATTTATTTACTAGAAGTTCTTCATCAGAGTGGTATTAACATGATTATTTCCCTTTCCAAGAAATTTTAACATATGAGAATGATGTATTCTTATGCATGATTAAATATTACTTTGCTCATGATTAAAAATTCCCAGCAGCATGTTTTATTTCTGCAAAGGAACACATGACCTGGAAATGTGTTTAGTTTTTTATTAATTAGTTAATCCACTGTTCAATTCAGGCATAAGTTATTATTATGTAGGCATATTGGTAAAGAATAAGAAAAATAATCATGGTACAAAATATGTGACATTTTGCAATTCTTCTCTTCATAAGTACATTTTCTCCCATAAAATACTTTTTTCCTGTGTTCATATTGGCAGTTTAAGGGATTCCAGAAAGTCCTGGTCTCTAGAAAGATAAAAATTCATTCGAGTGTTTGCTAATGTGTCATAGGAACATTTTCTGAATTGGCATTATATACGTCAGTATGGCATATGACTTATTATGGTGCAGGAGAGACAGTTTGATCAGTCAGCTGAATTTTTATAGCATGGAAACTTTTTTCTTTTGAACCTGATGTGTGCTATCAAATTTGATAGCAGTCATCAATCTGCTTTTTTGAAGACATCACGAATTTTTGACATTCACAAAAAGCAGGTCAGTTTGAAATACCTGTGAATGCTTCAGTGCCCATATGGTTTGACTGTCATAAATCAGGCAAAATACACTATAAAAGTGGCCTCTTTTATTTTCAGATTATTTTATAAGCCTTCTACGTGAATAGAACAGTTATGCCTTTACCATACAGATTAGGCAAAGGGTCATCTTTCTTGTAAACTGCTTTTAACAGGATTTTGTTTGAGACAGTCATCAAGGACAAACTAGTACACGTGTAAAATACTGCACGCCACACAGTTGTGTATGTATCAGCACATACACATATATGAGTTCCCATGTAAATGTATTTGGTGTGCATAAAAATGAAATACTAAGTTTATTCATGAAGCAAAATTACTATACTAATACTGATGAACAAATAGATTGTTTTTTCATTTACTAACGATTGGCAGATTCGTAACATGCAAACTCAAAATGGTTCCTTTTAGTCATGTATTCTTTCAAAATGTCTTACAGCCAGAGGCAGAAACAAGAAGAAAACCTGTGTTACAGTAACACAGGTGTACCTCTCAAAGCATTTAATGCCATTCTTATGGAAGCAAGACACTGAGGCTTCTAACTTGGACTTAAGTGCAGCCTGAACCATACGAATTCATTTTTCAGCTCAGGGCCCATCTATAAAATGTTCTTTTACAAGGTGAATGCTGGTGGGAGTATGGTTTGAGTTACCACTTACGGGTTTTGTGCTACATCAGGAAGCAGGTTGTGAACATTCTTTCCCACTGCTTTTCTAATTAGGAGAATTAAAAAAAAAGATTTCAGAACAGTTGAGTTGACAGAGACATATCACATGTGGGACTCTGAATAGTGAATTGTTGTGCTGCATTCGTTCGTCTTGTTTCTGCAGTGTGATACTACCAATCTAAGTATGTGTAAATTCTTTCATAGAAAGGTATGTATTATTGAGAAAATGTGCAAAGGAATACTGATTAATGTATGGTTTATACCTCAGGAGTGTATATGGAGTTGTCCGTACCTTGGACAACTTTATTAGTTCCCAGTCTCTAAAATAGGGATTTGAATCTTCCGTACAGTCTGATATTTCTCTGTTGTTAGGTTTGAATTTTGAAGAAAACCAAAAATAACAGTATTACTACAGATGTTTGAAAATCTGTGTTTAATGTTGCAAGGTCTCCAGTATTGAATAGTAAGTATTACAGGAGGCACGTACATGAATTCATAGTTATGCAAAGAGCTGAAATGCTATCTTAACATTCTCCAGAATGTTCTTTTCTAGTGCATTTGCAGATGACAGCTAAATGTTATATAGCTGACATTTCCTAGAATGTCATATGTTTTGTTTTTTCTGCCTGTACTTTGGTTGTTTCTACTGAAATCTTCATGAGAATATCTTAATTACTTTGTTATTTCAAGTTTTCGTGTGAGAATAGATGCCATTTATGAACTGAGAAAGGAAATGAATGAGCTGTCCTTGTCTTTTCATTGTCAAAAAAAGCAGGGAGTATCACAGTAAGGACATTCTTGCTGCTCTTCTACTTGTGCCAGAGGACTCTTTATTACAGAGAATCTGTTTTAGACTAAGAACTGTACACAAAAGGTATCTCTAGTAAACGTGAAGAAATACATGTTTCTGTCATTCTAATGTTTCCAGCTGCAAAGTTTCCAATTAAAATTCTTTCTTCACATAAGTAATACATCCAGCATAGATAACAATTTCCACCACAAAGTCCTTAATACCATTAATGTTTTGATCTTTCTAAGAACATTATAAAAGGGATAGAAAAAGAAAGACAGAAAAAGAGCTATGTAGGTTTAAGGTTACACAGCAGGGAAGTCCACTGATCTCAAAGTATTAAAGACCATGAGGGAATTAAAGAAACACAATAATGCGTGCAGAGAAAATGACACCTGGATGTAAACTGACTGCTTTTGGGTTTTACTTTTGTTCTTTCATTTTATTGTCTGACTTAAAATTGCAACATCCATTCTTGTACAAAGGGGAAGATGAAGAAGTTGTCTCCTGCCTGCTAATTTCCCATCCAGACTGATGCTGATGCCATTAAAGTCATTCATGTGCAGCAAATCCAAAAGTCGCTTTGTATTAAATTTACTTTTTTTTTTTTCCCAAAAAATCTTCCATCCAAGAATCTCAAAAGAGATTAGGGGGTCCTGAGAACTGTTAGGAATCTGCAGGAAGCACTTGGCCCTGTGGTAAGCATGTCCTTGGCTGTGGTTATTCGAACTACCGTTGTCTAGAAATCACACTGGACATCTTGTAAAGACCTTCTGCATTGTCCTACTTTGTTCTGGCAGTGAAGAAGATATTCCTATTGCAGTCCCTTTCATGGCTGTTTCGCAGATCTGCTTGTAAACGTCAGAAACTGAGTGTCATCCGGTGATCTAAACGACTGATCTGGTTTTATGTTTAAAAAGGGTAAAAATGAGCTCCAGGTCTAAATTTTAGTTATATATTCCTGGAGCTGTGTTACTCCAACCCTACACTGATGCAAAAATCTATGATGAGCTAAGACAATTATTAAGATCACTTATCTGACACTGTTCCTTAAGCCTCCAGGACACAATATAGCTCCTAGTCCAGTTGGTACATCATCAGTTAAATGGCATTTAACAGGACTCTGGCATTTCGGTGGACTTCTTCAATCCCTTCCCCACATAGAAGGGTCCAGAATTCAGGGAGGCTCATTTTGACTGAGAATGTCAAAGGACCTCCTGAATATACCTCACTCACTAAACACGTATATGTATGTGTGTGTATATATATATATAAATGTAACTTGCCTGTGGCAAGTTATAAGCAGAGAGGAGTTCTTTATTTTCTGCGTGTAGTTTTCCTTGTTTTGCTAAAAGAAACATGAAAAAATAAATAACCTGAACAGCACTATAATGAAGGATCAGTGGGTTAATTGAAAAGATGAGTGGAAAGTGATTGTCCCCTCTCCTGCTGAGCACCTGCTGCCAAGTTAATTCATTCAGCAGTGCTGGAGGTTGTTCCTGGAGGAGATTC
>NW_009913175.1:0-34835 GCF_000696875.1 Nestor notabilis | reverse complement strand
CTGCTGTTCTGTCAGCTACAGGAAAAGGGAATGTCCACAGAGAGGAGAAAGAAAATCAGATAAGTTGAGTTTATTGCTAATCAGCTGCTAGGATTTATTTTCAAGTCCTAGGAAACAACTAAAACATCAATGAGAAAGTCATTGTTCTTCACTCGAGTCACATCTCTACCAAGGTATGTTTATGTTAGCACATAGCAAAGAAAGGGAAGGACTTTGCTGCTGAACAAAGTTCCCAAGGCAAAATCGAATACTTGCCATCCATTGGCAAAACAATTTGGTCATTTCATTTTGCTTTTGCTATTAACTGCTTCTGATTGACAGTTTCTTTCTGGGCACAACAAATTAAACATTAGTCTAACACAGCAGTTTTTAGGGGAAAAAAGAAAAATCTGTGTAAAAAAGAGAAAGTTCTCTCCTTGTCTTTCATCTCTTCTTACACAGTAATACCTGTTCAGCCATTACAACTTCCTTTACACTTAAATAGTTCAGGTAAATGTCCCAAATATCTGTGTATCTTTTACTTTATCTACCTCATTTGTTTTGAACTTGAATTAATAACCATTACTGGTACCAGGTAGTTTCTTATGTTCAGCATAGCTTCATTGATTTGCAGAAATTAGCAGTTTATTTCCTCCATCTCTCCTCTTTCCTTTTGTTTTTTTCTCCCCTCTTCTATTTGTCTCTTTATACTATTCTTTTTCTACTTTGTTTTACTCTCTGATGCTGGTTTACTAGAATTTTCTGAACCATGCAGAGCAGCAGTGGGCATGTCAAAGAGATGGAAGGATCTGAAGCTTTTCCCAACAAGAGCAGTTTCCTTTTTTCTTTAATTTCTTCCTAAAGCAGGTGCCTTATCTCTTGCATGTCTGTAAAGGGCAGGGATGCTGGGGCTCAGCCTATCACTCCTTTCCTCCAGCTTGGACAGAGAAGGACTGTACCAGACTTATAGGAAGGAACAGGCTATATCAATTCAAATTTCTAGAGCACAAGAAGTCACTGTGTAATATAACTGTAAAAGTCTCTGGAGTTCTGAATAAATGACTACAGATGTGGCACTTCTGAGTGCGATTTGTCTCAGAAAGAAAGAGATGGAAATTGAGCCCCACATAAATTTTTCTCCTTTGAAAGGTTGAAGCAAAAGGATTAAGGATGCAACTTATGCTGAAATATTTTTAATTTTGCAGGAGAAATTGAAATGGACAAATAAATTTATTTTTCTTTATTTGAAAATGGGGAGAAGGGAGGTACAGAGGAGGGAAAAAATGCTATCAGATAAAAAAATGCACATTTGGGCATTCCAGTAGGTGTGGTCATCACTCTTACTTTACCAAAGTTACACACACCGATATTCAGGAAAACTTAGCTACAATATAATTTTACTAACATAACCTTTCTCTTTGTTCCTTTCAGCTCAGGTAGAAAGCAAGTGTGACACTGGAAGCGGTTTAATTTGTACATGTGTGTGCTTAAATCTCTGACACATTGAGCCAAGAATTAGTGCAGTTTTTGGTTAATTCTAAATATGTGCTAATTGTTGACTTAAAACATACTTGACTTTTTCCACTGCATCACAGTAGCACATATGACACTGGGTATCGTCAAGGAGTTTGATCCTATTTGAGTTGTCAGAATTCTTAAGAACTTACAGCTGAACTTTATCTTCAGTAAACACATCTGCTTCCTTTAATTTTAAAAAGGGCACAGGGAAGGACTAGACTATTTATTTAGCTCCAAGGTGCCATCAGTTTTGATGTGACTGTTTCCACCTTGAATAGATAAAAACTCCTGGAAAAAAATCATTTGGAATCCATTTTTTTCTGCAAAGGTGTTACAAAGTGACCATATTTATAATGCTTTATAAAGCAGTTAATTTTAGATTGATCTTCTATGAAAAAATGCTAAAATGATTACATAATCTGCAACATTAATTATAGTAAGAACCTCTCTAGGTTGCATAAGAGTGATTGGTAGATGATACCACAATAGACTGCAAAATCAAAGACCCTGAACTCCAGAAGGAGCCTACCTGAAGTTCAGTTTCTTAGTCACTGAATGGGAAAACAAGCCTTCTTTCTTTCTCTTGTATGAGACAATTACCCATGTGTTTAAATACCAAATAGTCTTTCTTCATCTTCCATTTTTTGGCAGCAGTGAATTAACTGTAGAAGTTATCTACTGATTGAAATCTTGACATAGACTCAGGACATGACAAAGTTCAGAAATGTTTCATTCTGTAATCAATATATTCTATAATTACCTTTATTCCTTACTGATTTACCTCTTTACTAACAAGGACTTATACTGCATTTAAAGTTGATTTATTTTTGGATGTAAAAAATGTCTTTACAATGTTTGCTTCATAAATGTTTTCCCCTTTTTCCTGCTCTGCACCTTTCCCAGGCTTTCGTACTACATGGAATGCCAGCTATTTTGAGCATACATATGTCTTTTATGTTGGGGCAGTGATAAATGCTGCACAATTACCATGGGCTGTAAGAGATGTTCCCAGTGATCACAGTTAGTACAAATTAAATGTTTCTAAACTATTTCATGTTTTCAAGTGAGTGACCAGTACCAAGATCAAAGTAGATGCAAAGCTTTCTTCAAGTCATTCTACGTGTATGCATACACGTTATCATGTACTTCAGGCTCCTTTTTTTGTTTTAAACTCCAGAATTGGGTCTTTGTGTCATCTGTCGTATGAACTCTGCGGGTCTTCCAAGTCTTCTCTTCTACACACCTGCCACATAATTCTCAGTAATTTCTTTCCTTCCATGGAATGGCATTTAGTGATTCCATGTGCCCATTTTATAGCATGAAATACAAAGAGGCTTACTTTTGTTCATGGTACCTTAAGAGAATTAACTTTGGTAGCACAGGAGAAGAGAGGTTAATGAAAGGAGTGACAATCTCCTCCCAGATATGATCTGCAGCTTGGTTTGTAAATTGTCATCAGATCCCTCAGTAACACACACATGTGTTCCTATTCTGCATGCACTTGAATCTTTGCATTAATTTGTGGTGTTATTTTTGATGAAAGAACACAAAAAACAAACTAGTACAAGTCAACATGCACTCCGTTAGTATATAAATCATAATACTGAATTAATCCTTTTTTTATTCCACAGAATAAAGCAGGTAAAAGCTAAAGTGAATATTTAAGTATGTAAATAAAGTGTTTTGCATATTTGACATGCTCACTAATCATGGTTTATATCTGAGCAGTCTGGCACATACAAGATCATTAATAGCTGACAGCAGTATGTTGTTAAATGTCTAGAATCCGTAATTCTTACAATTGTACACAATAGAATCTATATGATTACTCTAAGTATAACCAACTTGTAATCATTTTGATGGTGAACTGCGAACTGAGTGACTGTAAGAGGTTTAACTGTGTAACTTTATGTCTGGGTAGGATGCCATGTAGTCAGACGCCTCTATATGTTTGTAAAATTCAGTACCTGCATACGCGTGCAGAGGTAAGAATGTCCTGTACTCATTTCCTCTCACTGCCTTCAGAGGAGACACATTTGGTCTGGTTTGGTTTGTTGTATTTTCATCACTGAGGCCCAGTAAATGTTGATTACCATAAATAAGGGCTACAACTTTTAACTCATTCAGCTTTTCATTTGTTTGTCTTTATATTGCTTATTATTAAAAAGAAGAATATAGCAGGACAAAATATTGCACAGTTTGTATTTATAATACATGGAACATTTGTTTTAAATGGTGGATATGCTTTATTAAGTTTAGGTTATGTTACCATTTAATTTCTATCTTTGTTGTACTGGTTGAGTTTTTATGACTGTGTGATTTGAAACAGTGATGAATCATGATGGGAGGACATATATAAGGATGCATGCAGCGAAGAAAGTGAGGGGTTACCACAGGATACAAGGAAACACATATGTTTCTGGGGCACGGGCAGCCAGACAGAAAAGGGAAGGATTTGTATGTCACATGCTGCTGGTATAATGAGTATAACAAAGTGCATTTGTGTTTGTGTACATGTTTTCTGAATTCATCAAGAAAAAGCCATGGTTTTATGAGTTATTCTATATGGTGAAACAATGCAAATTTTCCCTTTTACAGATAATACCCTCAGCATAATGGCAAAGCATAGTGGATTCAGCCGTCAGAAGCAAGAAGTATATCTACTGCCAATCATAATCAGTGATAGTGGGAATCCTCCCATGAGCAGCACTAGCACCCTCACTATTCGAGTCTGTGGTTGCAGCAGTGATGGTATTGTCCAGTCCTGTAATGTTGAAGCATACGTACTTCCCATTGGACTAAGTATGGGAGCCCTAATTGCAATATTAGCATGCATCATTCTGCTGCTAGGTATGTATCCATTTCACAGCCTGGTGTTCCAAATGTTTCTGATTCCTGGGTGGCTGGAAGTAAGCAAAGATGTCACACAGAAGGACATACAGTCTAATGTCAGGACTGCATCTCTACTGTGCTAAGAATGGAACAAAGCAAAGTACCAATCTCAAGTAGTATTACACACAAGTTACATAATAAACAGGTATGGAATACGAATCTGAAAATCCAGTTGGGCACATGATGGAAAATAGATCTGTTGTATCTTCTAAGATGTGCATGAGTTTATTCTGGATTGAAATGGCATAAGAGACATTACAGTTGTACAATATAAGAAACACTGTATATTTTAATAAAACATAAAAAATTTGTATACAACATCAAGTGAGGGAAAGAACAGTGAAGGAAGAGACCTATTTCTGTGCTTTGCAGCTTCATTTTGTAGCTGAGATTTACATCAGTGACTGAGATTTCAGCATAAAACTGCAAAAACAACAGTGTAACCAATTCAGAGATTTTTATGCATCTGTCCATGATACTGAAACTGATGTATCTAAGCTCTTTCTTTCTCCCTTACTGTCTCATTCTCTTTTCAGTTAAATAATGTGAGTCTGTTGCAACATGTAAAAAAGACACTGATTTCCTGCTGGCATCAGGGCTATGTTTTCAGAAAAACACCCTCTGATTTTGGAAAACTCCATCCGTAAAGTAGATCATTATAGACTATATTCAGTGAATGATGATAGCTTTACTTCACCTAGGTTTGTAACTTTTCCAAAGGGAGAAGTTGTCATCCAAATATGAGGCTCAAAAATGGAAGCTTGTGAAATCTTACCTTTTACATAAAATTGAGCTTCAGATGTAAGCTGGTAAGAGAAAACTAGAGGGCTAACCAGAGTTTCTCATCAAATCTTCATCACTCAAATAGGGGTGAAGTTATAGGTTTTTCAGCTTTTCAATACCCTTATGACTCTTATTTTCACAAAAAACAACCTATCACCTTCCATAAGTGCACTTAACATGTAGTGCTTTGATTGATATTTCTTCCCTAACCAGCCTGTGATGCTCTCTTTACAGTCATTGTAGTGCTGTTTGTAACACTAAGAAGACATAAGAATGAGCCTCTAATCATTAAAGATGATGAAGATGTGAGGGAAAATATTATTCGGTATGATGATGAAGGAGGTGGAGAAGAAGATACAGAGGCTTTTGACATTGCGACTTTGCAAAATCCGGATGGAATTAATGGATTTTTGCCTCGTAAGGATATTAAACCTGATCTTCAGTTTATGCCCAGGCAGGGTCTTGCACCTGTTCCTAATGGTGTTGATGTGGATGAATTTATTAATGTAAGGCTTCATGAAGCCGATAATGATCCCACAGCTCCACCATATGACTCTATCCAGATTTATGGCTATGAAGGAAGAGGGTCAGCGGCTGGTTCCCTTAGCTCATTGGAGTCCTCTACATCAGACTCAGATCAGAATTTTGACTACCTCAGTGAATGGGGTCCTCGCTTTAAAAGACTTGGAGAACTTTACTCAGTTGGAGAAAGTGACAAAGAAACTTGACAGGGGATAACAAACTTTTTCACTGTTGACTTAATGATCATGTAATATTCTAGGGCCACTGCTGTTAGTTAAAACTAATGTGGCTTTTTGTTTTAGAGGCAAGTTTAGCGCCAATCATCTATAAAATCAATTACATTGTAATGTTGAACCAAAAAAAAAAAAAAAGTATATGTTAGGAGGTTAAGTCTTGTGGAGTGTGAAGTAAAGTATGTGGAGTGTCTATAAGTCTTTGGATATTTGATATTCACTTGACCACTCTAAATATGGGGATTTTGATCTTTGATTATCTTCAGTGAATTGAAAAGAACAAAAAGCAATCGGTGCTTTCTTAGAAAATGGACTTGCAGGGATTTTGCTGTTGAACAGTAGCTCCTGCCAGTATGTGTAAAGCTAATGGTTTGTTTCTGCATTGCCAACAAAGATCCCACCACAGAAATGTTACAAGCAATATCTTGGTTTTCAAAGCAATGCTGAATAGAAATAGCATTGTAAATTCCTACTGGCTTCTACTGTGCAGTGACCATACATTGTACATACAGTATCATTGGCCATGTAACCATAGACTGAATATCATCTTTAAATATTGTGTCAAGCCTTAAAATATTCACATGTTCTTAATCCATTCCAGTGATGGATAATAAATCCTACTAATGTGCAGAGATTCAGAGGCAGGGCTACAAAACCTTGCTGTAAAAAGGGATCTTTTTATAGAAGAAGGTTCAATTCTGTGTTTCGTCTTCTGAAAGTAAACAAAAAAAAACAAAAAAACAACTGTTAAAGGGGATGTACTTATATGAAAGAATTGCTGATTTTATTGCTAAAGATTGAATTTATTTGTTTAATCTTTGAAATAAATATTTTATTGATGTCCATTGCTGCTTTTATTTATTAAGCCTGGTAATCTATAGAGTAAGATTATGAAGAAAACTAAATTATATCTGTTAGATCTTTTTCTATATATAATGAATGTTTAATACATGTACATTTTGAAAAGAAAAATGACAAATGGTTGCCAGATAAAGCAGTTACCTATCCATTTGCAGTAGCCGAATTTTAAGAGAATGCTAGCAGAAATAAAACTTTCCCAGAGAAAACTTTTGGCAGTTTTATATCTTCATCGTAAATCTAGTTCCTGGTGTTTTTAATACAAGCACAAACAGCTGGAAGTAAACTGGTTCATGTGAATATTTAAACTATAGACTTTTAGAAATCCACACATAACACAGTACAGTAAAAAACATGCTTATAGTTCTCCACTGTATTAGAGCAGGAACCAGTGTGTACATAATTTTACTGCTTATGTTATTAGCATTTCTTTTCTATAATATTCATAGTGATGCACCAGGGCTCTTGCACACAGAGAAAGAACACTAGAAGCTGCAAGCATACTCAATTTGTAATGCAAACTTGCCATTTAGAAGTAGCAATTGTATAATAAAACTACGTATTACATGCAAATCATTTTAATTTTCTACTTTGTTTTGAAGCTATATTATTGTTTGTTTATTTACTCCATGTATTGTATCCAGAGAAACTCCTGTATTGTTTCCTACTTTGTGAAATATATTTTTATAAATACTTTTCTTGTTATTGCTTTTTTTCCAGTTTTTCCTGGATGCTACAGAAAGGAATCCGCCTGAATAACTTCATAGTTTTTTGAGGAATGTAGTTCCTTCAACATCATTTATTTATTAATTTAATACAGTCAAAATAAAAAAGCATAATATTCAAAACAATTTTTGACAGTGTTTGCAGAATTAGATGTACAGCAGCCTGTGACCACAGGAGTTATGTGTGTCTAATTCACTGCGCCATGCCAAAAAATAACTCACACTTTTTTTGTTACAGTATTGCTAGGAAAGACAAACCCCTCTCTGTACTGCAAGCAAAAATGTCTTAATGCATTACTCTCAGTTTTGCCTGTATTTCAAGCCTGAAACATTTACTCTGCTTTAGTTGTGGCATGGCTGGTTTTAATGACTGTAGTTTGTGGACAACTAATATGCTAACAGCATTTCTATATGTATTATAAAGATTTTATTGAAGTTAATGAAGTATCCAATTCATTTAAGTTACACTGCATTAAAAAAAAAGGAAAATAAAAAAAAGCCTCCCAACAACTTTATCTAGCAATTTTGGTAATACTATAAACGAAACAGTGAAGTCATCTAAAGATAGCACAGAAGCAGTCATGAGGATTTCAATGAAATCAAACATGTTTATGTAACAGATTGTGATAACAACCAAACAGATTCTTACTCATCACTTGCACGAAGTGCTGGGGTGTTCTGAATTGCTGTGCCAAATCTAATAGTAGTGTAAATGGAAAAGTCTGATTCAAAACTTAGACTAACCCAATTTCTAGCCTACATCCCAATCCTGGGAGCAAAGAAAGGTGCTGTGAGATACGGATCACATTATTGTCTATAGTCACAAAATGTTTAGGGCAAGTAGCTCTGACTATGAGTTATAGTATATACTGTAGAGTTTTGCAAAGCTCTTTTGTAGGAAAACTCACAAAAGGATAACCTTCTGATTGCCTTTTTGATTGAAAGTTCCATCTGAGACCACGACAGCACATTCCGTAATAAGATTTCCAGGAAAAAAAATCCCATCATTGGCACCGTAGGAGAGGCAAAGCATGACAGAAATCTCATCATTGTCAGTCAAAAAGAGATAGTAGCTACTACTGCTGAACATAGCTGTAAATCGTGCATTTATACAGGCTTTAAACATGAATATCTACAATGCAAAGGGGAGAAAAAAAATAATGAATTTGCGATGAATAGCGATGAGATATTTCTTGAAGTCATTGCTACCCTACCAAAGGAAGATTCATTCTGCAAACTAATTCCATGTTATTTGAATATAAATTTTATACCAATACATGTTAGAGGGTTAAATGTTGATCATTAAGTTTCCCAGTACTTCTCCTTTTTTGACAAGGAAATTAATTCAGTATAAAATTGTTTTGGATAACAACAGTATTAGAAGGATTAGAACCACCTTGTTCTACATTTCACATCCAGACTTAGACATATTAGCGACATTCTTTTTAAGCATGTAAAATGGTAATTCATCTTTTCAACAACATTTAATCAGCAATTGACTCATAAGTGACAAGGAAAATGCATTAAATTAGAATTATTAATACTGATAAACTTTAGATTTAAATTCTCAAAATCTTTTACAAGTGCCAAGCACCTTAGAGTCCCATTGATTCTGGCTTGCCTTCACCTAGCTAAGTCTTACACTCATTTGTTAGAACTGCTAAGGTAAATCATCCCACACATAAAAGATGGAAGTCGTAGTTTTTGGCCTGACCATCGTCCAGACACAAAATTCAGCTCAGGCATTTAAGTATGCAAGTACTGTGAATTGACTGTGTATATCTGGTTGCTAAATATAACTTAGATGATTAAAGGTCTTCAACATGTTCTATCCCTTACAGTAACTGAAAGCATATGCTACTTGTGTGCTATGACCTTGAAATCAGTTCATGGAAAGCTCATTTAGACTCAATCCATTTTTTACCTGGTATCATTTGTCTATGATGAATTCGAGATGACTATAAAATATACAGGAGAGAAAATGGCTGAAGATTTTCATTTAAATCAGCAGCTGCTGATCACAGGAGAAACATTTAACACGATGGCAACTCCAAATACCATCAACTGTCTTGCAGTGCAGCAGTAACAATTCTCAATCTGGAGAGCAGACAGAATGTCTGCAGAATAGTATGTTAGAATCAACTGTATTTGTACAGCTCTGATGGAGATGGATCTGCTGATTTTAATATACAGAGAAAAATGCATCAACTATAATATATCCATGCGTTTGCATGTACCTGCATATATATGTGACAATTATTTTTTTAACAGCCTGCATGGTCATTGAATTCAGAAATGGATAAATGGGTTTAAAAAGCTTCTGCAAGGTCTGTCCAGATGGAGGAAACCTTGGCAGCAGTCTGCTTCTGTATCTCATTTTCCTGGGGTATAATTTCAGTCTTAATTGAACTATTTGACTGTTTTCCTCCTTTTCCCTGCCCCTCTATCCACCAGTTCACCTATCCTGAGCCATAATACTGCGAGCATAACATTAGAAAGTAAGTTCATTGATACCTAAGACTGCTCTGTTTCAGCTGGTGTGCTCAGTGACTCGAAACAAGCAGGTAGGCCAGGATAGTTAAGTTCACCAAGTTCTATTCCTTCTCTCTTACTGTCCTATTTGTGGTTTTAAGCAAATAAAAACCCCACACAACAAAACAAAAACCTAACAAACAACTGTATGCATGTGGCTTTTCAGATGTAATCAGAAGATAGTATTGTTACTGAAATGAGTTTAAGTGCTGCATAATAAAGGTAAAAGGCATGACTAGAAGCAGTAAAAAACCCTATCATAGGAAGATTTATAGTGAATAGTGTGGGTTACTTATACCAAAGGTCTGTTATATATTTTAAATCACGCTGAAATATCTAAAGCTCATGATGGTCTAAAGCTAATTTTGGCCAGGGATGTCAGACATAACAGGAAAGGCTTCTATAGGTATGTTGCTAACAAATACAGACTAGGGATAATGTGGGCCCTCTCTCAAGAAAATGGGAGAACTGGCTACCCTGGATTTGGAGAAGGCTGAGGTTCTCAATGATTTCTTTGCCTCCGTCTTCACTGGCAAATGCTCTGACCATGCCACTCAAGTCTTGGAAGACAGATGCAGGGCTGTGAAAATGAAGACCTTAGACCCACTGTAGGAAAGGATCAGGTTTGAGATTACCTTAAGGACCTGAAAGTGCACAAGTCCATGGGACCTGATGAAATCCATCCGCGGGTCCTGAAGGAGCTGGCAAATGAAGTTGCTAAGCCACTGTCCGTCATATTTGAAAAATCATGGCTGTCAGGTGAAGCTCCTGATGAGTGGAAGAAGGGAAATATAACCCCCATTTTCAAGAAGGGGAAAATGGAAGACCAGTCAGTAGGAAGAACTACAGACCAGTCAGTCTCACCTCTGTGCTTGGCAGGATCGTGGAGCAGATTCTCCTGGAAAGCACGCTAAGGCTCATGAAAAATGGGATGGTTGGTGACAGCCAGCATGGTTTCACTAAGGGGAAATCCTGCCTGACCAATTTGGTGGCATTCTATGATGAGGCTACAGAACTCATGGATAGGGGCAAAGCAGTTCACATAGTCTACCTGGACTTGTGCAAAGTGACACTGTCCCGCATGACATCCTTGTCTCTTAAATAGAGAGACATAAATTTGACGGATGGACCACTCGGTGGATAAAGAATTGGCTGGATGGCCACACACAGACAGTTGCTCAATGTCCAACTGGAGATGGGTAACAAGTGGTGTCCCCCAGGGGTCGATGTTGGGACTGATCCTGTTCAAAATCTTTGTTGGCGACATGGACAGTGGGAGTGAGCACGCGCTCAGCAAGTTTGCTGATGACACCAAGCTGTGTGGCTCAGTTGATACGCTGGAGGGAAGGGATGTCATCCAGAGGGACCTTGACACGCTTTGTGAGGTGGGCCGATGCCAACCTCATGCGAAGTGCAAGGTCCTAAACCTGGGTCAGGGCAATCCAACAGGTAATTCAGAGCAGCCCTGTGGAGAAGGACTTGGGGGTGCTGGTTGATGAGAAACCGAACATGAACCAGCTTCAATGTGCACTCATAGACCAGAAACCAACCATGTCCCGGACTGCACCAAAAGAAGCGTGACCAGCAGGTCAAAGGAGGTGATCCTACCCCTCTACTCTGCTCTCGTGAGACCCCACTTGGAGCACTGTGCACAGTTCTGTGTCCTCAACATAAGAAGGACATGGACCTGTTGGAGAAAGCCCAGAAGAAGGCCATGAGGGTAATAAGGGGGATGGAGCAGAGAAGCAGTGTGAAGACCTCAGAGCAGCTTTCCAATATCTGAAGGGAACCTACAAGGATGCTGGAGAGGGACTCTGTGTCAGGAACTGTAGTGATAGGACAACTGGGTTTAAACTTGTGGGAAGGACAAGTGGGAAGTTCAGGTTATATACAAGGAAAAAGTTCTTTACAGTGAGGGTGATGAGGCATTGGAACAGGTTGCCCAAAGAAGTAAATGCTCCATCCTTGCCAGTGTTCAAGGCCAGGTTGAACAGAGCCTTGGGTGACATGGTCTAGTGTGAGGCGTCCCTGGTCATGGCAGGGCGGTTGGAAGTAGATGATCTAAAGGCCCTTTCCAACCCAAACCATTCTGTGATTCAATGGTACTTTTTAGTTAATAGAAAGGATGTTCAGTAGCAACTCACATTCAGAAGTATTTCTGACCAAAAGAAGGGAAACAAGGTTACTCAAAAAATTATTTTTCAAATTTGACAAGTTTCCAGCAGTGCCAGGATGTCCTAGTAAATTAAAGCTTAGTAAAAGGAAAAGAAAAGTGGGACTATTCAGCATTATTTTTTCTTTCAGAATGTATCAGGTGTCATTAGCAGCAGATAGTGCTGCTGGAATGAGCAATTGAAGCTTTCTGTAGTCTATCGTTCAGATAACTTAGACTTGTATTATTTCTACGTTTGTACACTATTTGTGCAAGATAATATTCTGGACTTGCAGAAGGTGGAAACCAATTTAACTTGCTGTATAATTCACTGTGATGGGTTTTGTAATCACACTGCAAAATGAGTCTAGCTGCTGTATTATACAATACTGATACTGGCTTATGTGCTGCAGAACTAGTCCCTCTCCAAATAATGTCATAGTATTCTAAATGAGAAAATATAAAAGCCCTGACAATGCTTTTTGTGCAACTGCAACTAAGACATCTTCCAAAATGACTAATGAAAGCAAGCTGAAGCACAGAATTTCTGGCAGAGCCTTGCAAATGTGCTCATTAGCATTGCAACACAACCAATCCTTTTTTTTTCCTCCTCTTATCCCCCCACATTGCAAAAATTAAACCAGTGAAACGGACAAATGAAATTTGAGCTTTCCCTTCAGAGAGGATATGTAATAATTTGCAGAATTCCCCTTCTTTTTCCACTATTTCAGATGCTTGTTTGAATGAAGCCTGTGTGATGATGTCAGTCAGACAGAAGGGGTGAGTAGGGGTTACCTCATTCATTACATGAAGGGAGAAAGTACTTAGGGTGTGAGGGCAATAGTAGCCTCTCCTCAAAGTCTTCTCAAAATAAAAAATCTTGTTGATGTTCCTCTAAGGAGTTCTCATCACACCAGGGGTATCCAGGGAAAAACCCTCCCCAATGTGTACAAAATAGAACTGTTTTCTCTGCACACCCTATGTACTACTTAAAGTTTGATACTGGCATCTCAAATTCCTATTCATCAAATGAGCACAAGCCAGCTAATCCATGACAGATACATATACACAGACTCACTTCATAGTGCTTATGAACACATAGATTTGTTTCTTTGTTGATGTGGTAAGGTTCTCATTTGTGAAGTTTGGAATAAACAGCCAGTAAGACAGAAGGCAGAAAGCATTGATAATTGATGGTAAAAGGATGGATGATTTTGGAACGGGTCCTCATTTTCTATCTATCTTGGGTCTTTGTGTTGCCTGTCTAGCCTTGATATTTTACCTTCAAAATATTTTTTTTAACAGCAAAAAAAAATCAATTCCCTGCTTTTCATAACAGCTTGTTTTTTAAATTATAAAACTGGAGGGTTTGGAGGGGGGGCAGGTCTTTTTGTCATTTCTTTCTTTGTTAATGGAACTTTCACTGATGGCAACATTGACAGTTCACACTGCCAAATTTCACAAGCTGGCAGTTTTAACAATTAATATGAAAATAAAAGATGTGCCTTTTTTTAAAAAACTGAAATATGGGTTATACAATTGGAAGGAATAAAACCCCGGTTGAATCACCTTTAAAATAAACTCCAACAGTCCCACATTTGCAGCCACAGATGCCATCACTTTTGGACTCATTTTGAAGCACACTGTATATCTGTAATTATATACAGTTGGTATGAGTTTTACATGCAAGGGAATACCTCAGTCTCTTTAGACATTGAGGAATAAGTTTCCTATATTTTATCAAAAAAGTATGTCATGACTTAATCTACGGACAAGGAAAGAACAGGTTTTTATACTCATAAACACACACAGAAGTAGAATCCTGAGCTGAATTTAAAGTCCTCGTCCAGTGTCTCAGCTGTGAGGTTCAGGCTATTTGACAGCTGATTTGACAGTAAGGAACAGATTATTTTCGCAATACAAATGACCTCCCTCTTTCACACAACCAAGTGGTCTTGTTGCAACTATCAAACACGTGGTTATTTTGTAGGTTATCCGAGGCATAGGGGTTATCCCAGCCTCCTGCCAGGTAAATTCCATGGCAAAGTGGTGAAGGTGGCCAAGAGCTTCTCAGCTACAGAAGGGTAGATGTAGCTTTATAGTCTGTGTATTAAGACAGCTTTTACAGTCTTACAGTCAACTCTGGCTTCCTTTCGATTTCTGAAGTTTCAGGTCTTAACTCTTTCAAGCTGTAGCAACCCAGCATAACCTGTTATACTAAATAAAGGCAGGGTAATGTTAGGTAAAATGTCATTGCAACACAGAGCAGGAGATACAATTAATCCTTGCAGAAAAAGGTCAAGTATGAATCATGAAATGCTGTAGGTTTTTAACGGATATTTTCCAACCCTCTTATTTCACGTGAAACAGCAGCCATTTATTTTATTGTATCGAATATTTCTTCCTTAAATAAAAGTCTCAGCTGATGATAAAGGGAATTTATTTAGACTGTCAAAATGTCTGCTAGTTCTTTTTTATAATTTACAAAACAAACAGGAATTTTTCAGCCCATGATTGTATAGAACCAGCCTAATACCTGACCAGAGCAGAAGACTGCATTACTCTCTTTTTTCTGTCCCATTCTCATGAATGCTTTTGGATTGTTTAACTAATTAATTAACTAAATAATTAAATTTAGCATTGTGTCTGGTGTTCTCCACATGGCAGTTCGTTTTAGAGCTTTTGACTCAGACTCTAGTAAGAACCCTTTCATTTCAGGCAGTATGCTAATATCAGATAGCGAAGAAAAGAATGAACTTAATAAATGCTTTTCTTGGTTTTCCAGAATTTCCGTTTCTGAATACATTTTACCACTTAAAGATGCATGAAAGAATTAGATGAGTGGGATTTTTTACAACCCTAACGTGACACAAACAGAATCTATTAATTTTGAGAATTTACTTCCCCTTATGTTAACATGATGGCCAAATGGACACATAATGATGTGAAGAGTTTTGTTATCACAAACCAACTTCTAGTTGAAAATAAAAAGAAAGATTTAGAAGAAAAAATAATAAAAAAAGATATATTTTCCTAAATTTTCAGAACGATTCAGTCTAGGTTTAATTTTCCTTTTTATTTCCCACATCTGGATTCTAATAATCCCAAAAGTTACTTGCACTGAATCAATGTCTGCTAGCTAGCTTTGCATGACAAAGGGGGCTGCATTTAGCCCCAGGAAATGCTACATCAAATGCTTACCCTGTGGAAGAGGACACAGGAGATTTCAGCTAAGTTTTTTGTTAGAAAGTTACACTGAGAGCCATATCTGCACTGCTGAAAGTTCTTGGGTTCCTCCTACATCATTCAAGCCTGATTATAAGTACCAATATACATACAGTTCTCCTGCAAACTGGAATCAATTGTTTCTCTGCATGAAATATTGAGCAGTGGCTACAGCATTTTATTTCAGTAATGCTTTCTGTGTGCTTTGAGAATATTTTATGGGAACAAATACATATGCTGTCAGTCATAGGAAAGTAATTTCTATTAAGAGAACACTCATGACTTCTGCAAGTGGTGCTTTCATGTAGATCATGAAACTTGATGGCCAGATGTCAATTGAGTTTTCAACAAGGAATTATGGGAGCTCTACTCCTCAGAGAGAGCTTGGATACATTCAATTGTTGGAACACATAACAGGTAAAAAATGTAAGAACTTCAGAGTGAATAGGAGGTTTACAGGGTGTAGGAAAAGTTGTTGGGAAAACACAGGTTGTGCTCCAGGTTTTATGGAGCTTTACATATGATTCCTCATCCTAATTTCTTTGTTTTCATGTAAGAATAGAAAACAGTGGGCTGAATAAGCATTTCAGAGAGTGGACCCAGCCACACAAACTCTGGGTGGGAAGTAAGGAACACTTTTGTTACGTGGTAGCCTAAGGTAGAGGAGAAGGGTAGTAGGGCTCCATACAGTGTGGCAAGTTACTGTAGAGATTTCTGTAATAACTTATCAATAAGGAATGCACTAATGAGTAAAGGGGCAATGAACTGCTTAGTCCTAGCAAGTAATAGGTGCACTAGGTACAAGTGCTTTGGACTGAGAAGGGCTACTTTGCCTCTTTCTGTTTTGGCATTTGTTTCCAATTGCTTTCAGGTGGAAGGTGAAGAACAAAGAAATCAGTGAGAAACAAACCAAGGCACTGTGTCAGATGTAATGAAACACATCTTGATCTAACCTAATACCTGATCAGGTAAGTGTGTAGCAACCATTTTTACATTTGTCCTAGGGACTTAAACATTTTTCCTGGAAAGCTGAAATTCAAATTATGAATACTTGGAAGCATTTATAGAATGCTGTTTATATCCATAGCACTTGATGCATTACATAAAACATTCAGACAAGTTTCTACAAGTTGTGAAGGGCTAATGATGAAAAAGGGGTACAGCTGAAGAAAATAATAGAAAAAAAATACTGCTGTGAATAGTTCACGTAGCTCAAAGGGTAAAAGTTTCCCTGTGCAGGGAACCTGAGTGAGTCCTATACACCACTTAATTAACACTTAAACCCACAAAATATGGCCCTTAGAGCTACTGTGATTTTCTCTGAGGACACAAGCATAGAGAATAAGCTTCAAACTTGCAGGCTATTGCCATTATTTTGGCAGTCTCGTACATCATTGTAACTTTCATGCCTGTACCCAATGGCTTTACAATGCTGTAGTGCAGAGTAATCTTAAAATGTTCAAAATTGTACCAGTCAGCTGGTGAGAATTCAAATAATGTACAAGAGTTGAAAGTGAATGAGCAGCTAAAATATAAGGTGTCACTTATAATCAAATCATTGTGTCACAATCTGAGTCTGAGTATAATTGTTTTTAGTATATATGCAGTAAACCCCAAATCAGACGGGGAATGTAGTGGTTTCTGGTGTGAGTAGTGGAGCAGAAACCAGTATAAATGAGAATAAAACCCCACAATCTCTTTCTCCCATATACATTATAAATATGAGACAGAGTAAATGTGTGGATATGGGAGTGAATGACAAGGAAATTACAAAAATTTTTAAATAGATTTTGCAAACACGGACATTTAACACCCTGACAGTCCGCCTTTATAAACAGGAATACTGGTCCAGCTTATGGAGTTCTCAAGCATTTCTATTTTGGCAAGATGACTTAGAAAACTTATACATCCACTCAGGTTAGTTTCTTCACTGCTCTTATCTACAACACAAGCAACTTCATTTTTGCTTTTTATGAAAGGAATCGTCATCAGAATCACATGACCTGAGCAAAAATATATGTCTGATCATCTCACTATGCCTTAAATAGAATTTCATATTTCAGATTGCCTTTCACACAAAGGTGAAAGACAATCAAACATCTTACAGAATTTCTTTCTGATGTTGCAGTATTTTATCTCCTTGTTTTGATGACATTTATACAGCTCCTACACCTATTGCGAACTGAAAGAAAGATATGTGAGGTTGTCTTTTTTTTTTAAAAGAGGAACCATCCTTACTGATCAATTTCAGATCAACATCATTGAGTAAAGAAATTATTTTCTTCCAATTTGGTAGAATTTCAGAGCAACAAAGGAACATAGTAATATTTTTTTTTTTTCTTTAAAGACCATTTTCCAGAACAGATAGATTTCCCCATCACCACTAATTCGTACATATATTAGGTACAGACCTACAGTGATTCTGATGATGTCAGTATTAATGTTAAAAAAATCCTAGGTAACTCAAAGTTTTTCTTGAAGTCATGTGTTTAAGCCTGAATTTGATTGCCAATGAATCCTTCAGTATGATACATGCACTGTGGACAATACTGACTGAGCTGGGAATGAGTATCCACACTGCACAGCTGTCCAGCAGGCAGTGAATATCACAGAAGCATGATGCTAGAGGGCATTCTCATATTTTCCACAGAATCACAGAAAAAATCAGTTTGGAGGAGACATCCTGAGACCTGCTCCTCTGATGATACAAATTCTAAACAAGCCCAAAATCTGTAGTGCCTTCCTTCCCCCTGTGAGTCTGGAGTGTCTTTCCATGAAAATAAGTGTATAAGGAAGGATTGTTTCTGGAGGTGGGATACTGAGCCTTGGATTCATTCCTGGGAATATGTATTTAGATGTATCCTAAATGAGTTCAGGTTTATTAGAACGTGTTATTCTGTCACATTAGGGGTCCAGGGTATAACTTCTTTGCTCTCTTTCATAGTAATACTGAACATATTACCAAGTGTGAGTAAAGAAAGGCATTGGAACCAAAACCACAAAAGGCAAAGATTAGAAATATCTAGTCCCCTGAAAGATTAATTCCTTGAGCTAAGAAAAAAGGACATTCAGATCTTGTTTTTGTAAAAATATGAAGTAAGCTTAAAGAGGTTATAGGACACTATAAAAAACTTGAATTTTTGAGTAGGAATTGTCATTGTAATACATGGATCAATAAAGAGGATTTATGTAGTTCCCAAGCAGATACTTCAGAACAATGGTCAATTTCTCATTACCCTTTACTCTGTGTCTGTCTTATTTTATGTACAATTCTCTCAAAAAATATTCCTTATTTCTGTGTGCTTTGCTGATGATGTTCTTGTGCAATGTGCTGCGTGCCATACTTTTTATTTAACATAGGGTGGCTAGAAACAAAAAAAAAATAAATCCTCCTGTCAGTTCTCTTCTCTTACCTGCACTCAGTTTTCTGACAAGATAGATCTAGTTTACTAAGGTGAATACTACCCAGTTATTTTTTTTAATTATAACCCCTTTTGGTATGGTACTAGTGAATTGTCTGTTTTGAGGTACGTTTGAGTTCTGAGTAATAAGTGATTTTTAATCATAACTTCACTTAAATGGGCATGTTACATGCCAAAATATTGACTTTTTTAGGAACTGGTATTGTGTTCATGGATATCTGTCTAAAAAGACTGGAATACAAACTTGGTTTAAACTACAGAG
Source organism: Nestor notabilis (assembly GCF_000696875.1). Lineage (NCBI taxonomy): Eukaryota > Metazoa > Chordata > Aves > Psittaciformes > Psittacidae > Nestor > Nestor notabilis. The sequence continues at coordinate 15,732 of NW_009913175.1, read as the reverse complement.
TCTCTGGAAAAAAAATCAAAATGTGACATTCAAGCTAGGTAATTTTTGAAGTCTATCTCATCAATAAAGAAAGAAAATGGGCAATTTGCTTTTATACTGCTTGAGGTTAGTGGAAAGGTAGAAAAGAAGGGGAAAAGGAGCAAATGATCCTGGATTGGTGAGAGATGAAATCGTAATGGAAGTTAAAAAAAGAAATTGCTGTTATTCACCAGAGGTTCCTCAACCATTAGGCTGATTATTTGCCTCCATAGTGGAGCACAGAAAGAACACATTAACATTTTAATTAATGGCTAGACTTTAGAGACTCTACGATTTCAAGACAGAGCAAGATTTTTTTTCTTGAAAGATTGATTCAGTCAAGAGTCTAAGAGAACTGAAAGGGATGTATTACACTTCTGTTGCTTTTAATGTACATTGTTAGTTTCCATCACAGTAATAGCTGAATGCCTCACTTTTTTTAACTGTTACCCACACAACACCTCTATGTTGTAACAATGTGCTATTAACCACTGTGCACAAATTAAAGAACTGAAACTATGATGTCCAAGGACTTGTGTAGGGCCACACAGAAAATGTAATATAACAGGAACCTTACCTTAAAACTTATGCATGTCCTGTAAGACCAGGATAGCTGCCTTTGCTATTTGTATTAAAGCAGACTATACAATGTCTTAGCCAAGTTAACAGAATACATTATAACTGAAGAAAGTGTAATAGAAAATACCAGATTTCATGTTTCTGTCTTTTGATTACAGTCTCTTTTAAGATAGTTGTGATGTTGTTCAGCTTCAGTGAAGTGAACAAGAACCTTCCACTGAGTCTTGTTACTGTGACCAACTGATTAAGTAATGTTTTTTTCAATATTGAACTGCCTCATTCCTTAGTAATATTTTTGAATAGACCAATCTAGAGTTTCTTACTTGTTTCAAAATCCTGAAACAATTAATTTTTGGCTTGTAAATTAATGATTTCCATGTTTGCACATGTCTGAAGTACCTATGAGTGGAATGGAAGTACCGTGTGGGAAAGGTATTTCTGAGTAGTCCAAATGGGGGTGGGTATTCTTGAGAGACAAAAAAATTACTCCAGAGTGCTTTTTATACCAAAAGGATGCTTTGGATAATCATTTAAAAGCTTTTGAAAAGAACCTTCAAAAATTTCAGAATGATTCCTCCCTCATAAAAGGCCTTTTCTGCATCACATCAGTGAGATGAAATGAAGATGAAGGTTGCTCTGTTTAAAATTATTTCTTTCTGACATTACTTTGAATTTAGCTTTTATTCACTCTACAGCAATCTCAGTGGAGATCATGTGGCACAGGCTGCTGTTCCCATGCTCAGAAATTTTACATTTCAATGATATGTTTGTATTTCTAGATCTAAGCAGATAGATATAAGTAGTGATTTGAGCATGCCCTGAATCCAGAATGTGCTGTCCACAAGCTAGGGAATAAATGTACTTATTATGGATTAGCTGTTTGTGTTTCTGAGGGAGTTGGGACTAGAGGAGAGTGTTCTAAACGTCAGTAATGTTTAGCTTAACCCTGCACTGCATGCACTCTGAGTGTGGTGTATCCTTGGGTAGTTTGGCCCTGCTGAATATATGCTCTGAAGTTGACTGGCGTACACAGCAAAGGTGCTACTCTTCTGAATGAGTGGCTTCGACATATGGAGATCTTGGACAAATGGCCATTATTGCCTGTTCTCAGCTAGGCTGCAAGGAGGAAATACAGTGGGCCTTATCTCGGCCAAAAAATGGAAGGCTGCGTCTTGTGAAAGGAAATAACACATTATCTGTAAAACTGGAAGAAAGTGTGCAGATTTCTCATTCCAATTCTTGAAATGCAAAGATTTGTTTGACAACTCTGTTACTCTTCCTTTTTATTATAACATAATGTGTCAGGCTGTCAACTAAATAATCAGGGTAGCTTTCTAGACAGATAAGGTTTTTTTGTAACAGTTATGATCCAGATGGCTTAAGGTAATGACATTCCATAAACTGTCCATCCAGATTGCTACTAGATGAGAATCTTCAGTAATTTCAGTGAAGCTGTAATCCAAAGCCAGCTAAAGACAGTGAAAAGAAGTTACATCACTGAGTTTGCCTAATATCCTGTTTCGCGATGTCTGCTAGAGTAATCATGTTCACATATGGACACTGAACCCTGGTCACATCCGTGTAACAATCCTCTTTAGCAGTTTTGCTTTCATCTTGTTTGCTGTTTTATTCGTCCCATATGATAAGAGGTTCTGCGCATTTTTTCCCTTCAGTGTTTTAAGGAAAAACAGTAGGCCTGCAGAGAATGTCTGCAAATGACTTCTGTTTTGCTTTTTATGATGATGATGGATGAAAGGATGAGATAACAGTAGTTCCATAAAAGAGCGACATACTTTAAAGGTATGACATTTCCCCTCACATTTATGCATTATTTGTTATCTAAATGTTTCCTTCTCCCTGTTCTCCATGTTTTGGAAATAACAAGTTATCAGTCACCTGGCACCATGCTGATGTTTCCATGGCAGTTTAGTAATTAGGTCTGTTCACCAGGGTCTCTGATTAGTCCAATAAAATCCTTTGTGTCATTCTTTCAGACAGAGTATTACCCTGCATTGCCAGCGTATGAATAACGTAAAATTATTCTAGCTACAGACACTTATTTTTTGATACACAATACTTAAAGGATTTAAATGGCTTTATTGTGTTCTTCTAGGTTTCTGAGTATTCTGTTCTGATCTAGAAATCGAAGCTCTGACCTGAGAATGATCATGCATTCCCCAGCAGGCAACAGGCAGTTAACAGTTTGTATTCTAGAAAGTGCTAACAGCTGGACAGCTTTTGCTCTCAAAGACCATGGCCAGTATGATTTAAGTGGTATACATATTCCCTTCAGAAGAAACCAAAGAGCAGCTCTGTGAACAGTCTGCAGTATTTGCACAGCTGTGTTGCACATCAGCATCTAAAACTGCCCCTTCTACTGGGGGGCAAAGCAGCATCTGTAACTGGTAGGAATGGAGTGTCTACAATAAGCTCAACATATTAGATGGGGTTTTTACCTGCTCTTGGTCCCTACAAAGCTGGCATATAACCCCCATCTTGATCCAATTTGTACTTACACAAGGAAATAGTATTCCTACAGTTGTGATGTGAGTGAAATTTTTATTGTACTTTTGTTTATATACTTCTATCTAAAAGTATTGCCATATGAAACCGCTGAGGTGAGATGTTTGCTAGGAGGGAGCTGGTATGATTAAGACATGAAACCATCTTCAGATACACTGGAGAGAGAACTTAAAGGTTAGTTAGTTTCCATTTTTCAGAATAAAGGGAAACTCTGGTGACTTGGAACTTCATGTAAATTTGGGGGACTGCAAATAATTATAAAGCAAATATGTCATAGTAATCCAGTGTTCTATTCTTTCTCATTGCACCTTGCCATCTCTCATGTGTATTAAACAATTAGTTCTACACAGTAAATTGTTAATTCGAGGCTCTCCAGCAACATTAAACAATTAATTCTTGTAATGTAAAGATTTCAACAGCTCTTTATTGAAGATATTTAAGTATTGTTTGCAGACACTTTGTTGTATCATAAATCTTCTCCATAAATATGATGCATAGAAGTTTGTGGTTTCCAAGAGAGTAAACCCAAACATACTATGTGTAAACAAACATACTAGCATAAACAAACAGTCTATACTAGCAAAATACTTGTAATTCATGTTCATCACTCCAAGCAATTAAATGGCTAGCAAATGAAAAACGGCATGTATACGGTATTTTCTTCCTAAAATAAAAGTCCACAAAACCTTGTTTCCATGTTTCTGCAGCTGTGAAAGTATAAACTGTGACAAATTCTAAGGAAATAAGAAATTATTTAATTCCTTTTCCAGCAGTTTTATGCTGCAAAATACAAGTTTCATGCCACTTAAACCTCCTCAACATCTTGTCATCTTTTTTTCTTTTTTTTTTTATTTTATTTCTTTAAGGGATGGAATAAAAAAGTTTTTAATTTATTAAGGACAAAGAAAAAGAGGATGGAGGAACAGCACTTCACCTGTTGTATCAGCAAAGGAATTGTACATAAAGGCTGGACATATCAAGTGGTAATGTGAAATGTTGCTTGGATAATGGGGCCTGTCATCTAGCTTCAGCTTTGTTGTGTGGACAGCATGACATCTTTCTTGTACCAATGTTGGCTGTGGAAAACATCACAGTGAAGCCTTGTTTATGCAAAGACAAATAGCAGGTTTTGGATTGTGGCTTTTCTGGGTTTTTTACAATTAAGAAGGGGAGTACAGGAAGGGGAGTTTTAGCCTTTTTAGCAGAAAACAGCAAAGGATACTCCAGCGCTAGCAGGAGTCTCCAGAGAGAGAACTCGAAAGCCCTAAAGAGAAGGACAACAATGAATGATCTCAGCTGAGGATGACACCAGGAAGCTAGGAAGAAAACCGATAGCAGGGAGTGGGAATTACATTTAATGCAATAGTCTTATGACTATTCAAGGCATCTCTACAGACTTTCTAAACAAAACACTAATGTGGAGAACACAGTAGTGGAAATTAGGTGCCCTGCTGCTGATCAATAGACAAAAAATGGGTAATGTCTGAACACTGTATTTGTATACAGGAGTCTGGCAAATCCTGAAGCATCTGTAATTGGAATTACTATTGCAATGCTTTTTCACTGTTTGTGGGGCTGGGTGTTTGATGCTTAACATTTAACTTACCCTTTTGGGATTTTTTCTGATTTCTTGGAAGACGTCCCCATTTCATTAAACTGAAAAATAGCAGTGAATAAACGATGTTTACATCATTATTCCTTGAAAGCTTCCCTACAGTAGAAAATTCTGTTTGAATCTGTTACCTAGGATGGTACAAGTCTGTGCTGTAGCTAGAAAGAACATGGATCTTATGGGAGAGCACAACTGGGTGATGCTACAGTAAAAGCCCTGATGTACACACTGAAAACTAATTCTTGAATATTATGTTGATGGGTCATTAAGCAGATGATGACTCATTCTTGCTGATACTGCTTGTCTGTCACTGCAGGATTCCAAAGTGAAAAGAAACTTAGAGATATTTGAATATTTCATTATTTTTTAATTAGAAACTCAAGGGTATAACCAGATCTTTTCTGAAAATCGTTGTAATCCTCACTCTTCTATCTAGCAAGCAACCTTTCCTGCTTCTTCCTATCAGTTAATATGACCTCTCAACTTCTCCTTTAAAAATAGGGAAAAGCATGATGGAATGCGAGGATCTCAGAGAGAGCTGAGCTATAACTACACTGAAAGATAACCAGTGCTTAGTAGAATACAAATATGGTCATCACTTTTTATTTAGAGGGAACAGATGCTAAACCAAAATCATTGCCATGGAGAACTTGGAATTCCTGAATACCCTGTTGTTGAACCTTTAGAGATGTAAATGGGACATGCAGAGCACACAGCTCTTATTAAGTTTTGAATATGCATAAATATAAAAATGAGGTGTCATCTACCTAGATATAGCCTATAATTTTCTTCATATTGATTTCTGAGTATTAATACCAATTTTAGTCTTTTTGTTAGTATATGTTACGTTTGCTGTGATCTAAATGGCAGAGATAGCCTTTTTAAAGTACCTTGAATTTTCATATACCCAGAAGCCAGAGTAATGCACAAAGTTATCTTGTGTAAAATCAGTGTACTTTGGCCAAGTGGTTTATTATTTTGAGCTTTTTATATAACCAATGTTTTGATAAGAACAATACATGTATACTAATAGTACCTCTTGCAGAGATGCTTTCCTTAGTAGATACTGCAAGTTTATGAAGGTTCTAAGATATTTCGTGTATCTGAGGTATTATTACAGAGCTATTCATGTGTGTCTTGAACAGATAACTGATAGCAGATAACTGGTTACGTACTCACCATGATTATCTGAAATTCATGTGTTGAAAATTATAATGTATTGCACATTTCATTTACATTATTTAGTCTTACTGGATTAACTCAGATGGGTAGTGCATGTTCTCTCCTGTATTTCACTTTTGGGTATGCTGTTAGGCATTTACCAACTAATTCATGATTCAAGATGCACATTGACACAAAAGCCCAAAATATTTTTTTAACAGCTCCTGTTGCTAATCTAAGTCAAAGAGGGATTGTGGACTTGCCTCAAGAGGTAACTTTATCAGTATTCTTATTTGATCCTTCACAATTCCAGTTGTTGAGCTGTGTGCAGTTGAAATCACACAAGCAATGCTAGAGCTGAGGTACAGCTGCTAGAACCTAAACAAAGTTTAATTTGGAGTTCTTTTGCATGAGGCTCACTCAGAATGCAGAAGAAAGAATGAAATATGAGTACATCTCCTATGGTAGGTACTGAGAAAGTGTAAGGTAAAATAGCACCCACACACTTAATTCTGGACTTTTTTCAGACTCCTGGTACAAAGAATGGGTTAAACAGATTTAAAGATTTCTACTGTATTAATAATTTTAAAGTTAGGACTGTTGTCCATATTATTTGTCCTCTAGTGCATTAAGTTTAAATTTTCCGTAAGATTCTTCTATCCATTCAATATTAAACATGTAGGCAGCAACAAAAATTTCTAATATAAAACAAGCAAAACCTTAATAAAACCTGCTTACCCCACTAACCTCACTTTGAGATGAGTTTTGGATTTGAATTTGGTTTTAATGAAAAAGAAAATTGAATGTTCAATTCAGAACATGCTCACTTTTGATGCTGAACTTGTTCTCTAGGTATTTTTCAGTGTATTCATTTCTTCCTAGAGTCCATTTCAGAACTACATATTCATCAGCTGACTGCCTTTCAGTCCATGCTAATATTTTTTTTTTCCTCAAAGATAAAACAGTAACATAGTCCTTGCAGTAATGCAATTTTTTTTGTTTAATTTCTCATTGCATTATGCTTGAATGTCAGTTTCCAGTTAGATGAAATGAAAATTATATCCTTAAGCAAACAATGGGGGATTCTGCCAGTATGACCTTTAGGGTCAATCGGCTCATTAGCAATCAGCTTTTAGAACTGCATGTTATTTATAGGAGAGGGATTTACAAGCTGTTAAACTAAACAACAAATTAAATTGTCCATGAGCCATCGTCATCGATAGAGAAATTCCCTGTGGGTAGCAAGCTGCTAGTTTTTCAATGGGAAGTTTTGGAAAAATTTAATACACTTTATTTTTTGCCAGCATAACCTTTATAGGGAACAGTCCCTTTTTTATTATGTTGGAAAACTGTGCCATCAGTGTAAACAGCTCCAGATGCACAGTGAAATTCAACAGTCACAATCCACAAGCCTCATTTTAATGAATGCTCACAGGCATTTCTCTCGTCTGCTAATTGTTTTCAATCAAATTTAAAATACCACAAATAGAGACTAGCTCAGTAGTGCATTTATAGTCTCCATTAAGTAACGGGTTTTTTTATTAAATATATTTAAAAAGCAATAATCTGAGAAGATAGCTTTAGGAAAAGTTTCCATCTCTGTAATGAGATGAGTTTTGAATATAGTAGTATTGTTTGAAATAACCTGTCAGCCTGAGCATGATGTGATGTAATAAAGAAATGCATTGTGACATCTTATGTCAAATGTTCTTAGAAAATAGGTAGTCCACATTTCTAGCTTGCCTAATGATGCTGTTTTGCATTGACAAACTTAAGTGCACAAGCACTTCAGTTTCTACCACAGGGACTCTTCATTTTATGTATTTTTCTGTTTCTGACTTAATCCTTTCAGGTATTTTTGTCTTAAGTATAGTATTGTCATACAAAGTCTATTAATTGTTCTGTTTTGAATCAAATTGCTTATTTCTTTCAGAAGTCTGTGTCATTGCTCCTTTGTGTGTTATAGCTTATGTCACTTTTGTGCATCTTTTTTTAACAGTGTTCTTATGAAAGAAACATGGCCCAGTCTTAATTTATCATTTTCCCTTGTTTCAATACCCTATTTTTTGCCTGAGGAACATTTGTATCACGACAACTCCAAAAAAAGCTGTTTCTGATACTCACTGTGCTTGCTCTGGCCTCTCTTTATACTACATATGGATAGGCAGAGTAATACAAAGCTGCTTTCAAGACTTCTGAACTCATAGTCAACTGTTTCTAGAAAAGAAACAGAATCCAGAATCAGATACTTAAAAAAACCCCAACAAAACAAAACAAAACAAGACCCCAAAAATAAACAGAAAGCCCACAAACTTTTTAACACTTTAATACTTAGCCTGTATTGCTAGATACTGTTTGGGTAGGGTAGAGGAGAGCCAGCCCTTATACTGTTAGTTCAAGTGAAACAATGCTCACTTTTCATAAGAACTAAATGCAGTTAATTTGTGGAAATCTGCATTAATCTATGCCATAGTCCAATCAAGTCAGCAAACCCTTGATAACTTACTTCCTCCATGACCTTAATCAGTGCCAGACTAACTTCACAAATCTAATCAAAGCCAACAATTCTGGAGAAGTCTGGTGACTATAACTAATAGCACCAACATCAGGCCGACATGCTGACCTTCTGCTTAAATTCATGGTAAATATACAAAAAATGCCCTGCGGACATACAGTACATGAAACTATTCTATTTCATCACACAGTGTGAATATAAGGCCACTTATTTGCAGAGAGAGTTTTTGGTGGGGTAGTGGCTCTATAAATGTTATGACTTTTTCTCTGGGCTTCCATGAAAAGGTGTATCTAAGTTTAGACTGACAAGAAGAGTTTTCACCACAAGAAGGGTGTGGTCTGTACCTGCCTTCTGATAACGTCGCATGGACTTGACCATCACACAAATTATCATCTTCCTAATTGTAAGTTCGGAACAGTTCCTCATAGAACAGATAGGACGGCTAGTTCTTTAATACACTGTCATGCAAGGGCCAGGAGATAACATTGGGCCCCTAAGACCTGCAGAAGAGAAACACCATTTTGCCATAGTTTGAACGTAAGCTGTGGATGGCTGCTGGCAACTTTGACCCTGGCAGAAAGATTATGCAAGGACCTGTGTCCTGTAGTGAGGGATTTAATTCCAGATAGCTCTCAAACGGATTAAATTAAACAAGCTGTTAACTGCTTAAAACTCATGATTAGCTTTTAATTTTCTTTTTTACTCTCACATGTCAGAAGAACATTGTCTAAGTCCTGAAGTGAGAGTTCACTTTAAAGGAACTACATTTAATGACAGTTGAGGACTTTTGGAAAATAATTCAATAGAAAATAGCAAAATATGAATCATTGTTTAAACCTGTGACAATATTTTAAGATTATTTAATCCATATTCTAGAATGATAATATTTTGTACACATGCTAAACTCCAGAAATTACACCTATATGAAAGACTTCTGCTAGGTATATAGGGCATGAGCTACTGACATCACTCTGTCTCAGGTGATTAATTCAAGTCACTCACAATTGCTTGAGTGGCATCTAGTTTTCACTTCAGTTATGACTGTCGAGCCAATGGTACTGCGAGCCGGTATATATTTTGTTGCATGCGTCATCAGCAGAATTGCAGCTGGGTCTCACTGTAGAACTTTTATTAGAAAGATGATGTATGAAACAGAAGGAACACAGCTTGACTTTCAGATCCCAGACTGAGTTTGCTGCTCTAGCAGTTGGAGAAGTGGGAGAAAGGCTTTTGACATGCAAATTTTGTATAATTTTGGTACAAAGGCAAATGATGGATGATAAATACCATATCCCATTATATACACTCTACACTTTGCAGACAGAACCATGCTTTGATATGTACAACCCGGAGAAAAGGAGTCAAAGGGGGACTATGATAGGGACATAAACATCTACAAACAATTGAGCAGCAAGAATCCCTGTTGTGTTATTGACAGTGGCTGAAAATGGCATAATAAGGAGCAATAGCGTGAAATTACAGCATAAAAGGCAACATTTAAATCAGACATTAGGGAAAAAAATCATTAACAATGAGAAAAATTAGGCAATGGAAGTACCTGTTTATAGAGATATTTAAAACATCACTATGAGGTGTTCCAAAGTGTGATTTCGCTTGACAAGTAGTTATAAAAATTGTAGTTTCTTTAACCATTATATCTGCTTGTTCAGTCACGTTTACTGATTTTTAGTGACAACAACTTGTTTTTATGCAATACGGTTCTTTTCACAGGCACTGACAAGCAACAAAGGGAAAAAATAAGGTGAACTTTACCGGGCTTCAGTTATAATCAGGAAAATTGGTGTTCGTCAGGGTAAGTTGACAGTGTCTTTTGGATTCCTGAAAGATCTTGATTTTAGGTCTAATGTTGAAGTAATGGAAGTAAGCATGTCACTTCAAGTGCAAATTTCAGCCATATAACTTTTTAAAAGTGGGAAGTAGTCATACTGAGAGTTGGTGTAAAAACGGGAGAGGACGGAGATCTGCTGAGAGAAATAGTATTTTTAATTAAACCTTTGATTGTTTTATTGAGCCTCTTTTTATAATCCAGCATGGTAGCAGCCTTCAGGTCTCAGTCTCATTTTGCAGGTCACAATGAAAACTGGAGTGAATTCCAAAGTTTGGCGTAGTATGAACATGCTGAAATGTATAAAAAATGGTGAAAGTTAACATCAGTTCATTTCTGCAAGAAACAATGAAGTTTATATTCAAAGTTTCTTTTGTGTGATGAACTGTGATAGTATGTTTTTTAACAAAAACATCCTATGGCATGGGGAACAACTCAGATGTATCACTAAGTTTTCATATTTGTTTTTGGTTTTGAATGTTATTTTGGTTTTGTAGTTTAGTCTTTGGTTGCCATAGAAACAGTTTGTTTCACATTTGGGGACTATAAGGGCAAATGAAGGATAGTTGACAAACTCTCTTACTTTTGGCTAAAAGACAGAAGCGATCTGTACGGCCTTCTCCTGGTGAATGTGCATCTCAAAATGCAAATATTAAGCAAATCCTTATACCAGGCACATTCTGCAAAAGATTATATGTGACTTTCTACAGTAATAAGTGTCACAGCATGAGGTAGGAAATAATCTAGGCTGCATTCCTGTTTCCTAGGTATCTTCTAAAACAGTATTCTTCTATGAAGTAGGAAGATACCTTCCAGAATTAGGTGGTTCAGTCTACTGTTTATTAACTAGGATATATTAGTCATTGTATCAAAATCCACCAGAAAGCTCTGTCTAAATTCTATTTATTTCTTGATCATTTTTATTTCATTCTTTTATAAGCAAGTTTCCTCTTACTTTTCGGAAATTCACAGTAATTTAGTGTTTGGACTCTGCTGATAGTCCTTGTCCATCCCTAATTCGTGCTAGCTTCTATTATGAGCACTCAATACTTGATGCTTACTCATGAACCACAAGAAATCCATTATGTGTGGTATGCTACAGCCTTTAATGTGGTAGTATATTGTATGTGTTTAGCTTAGACCATTTTATCATTTAGATTAGTTTATTTTAAGAGAGATCAATATCACCTGCTGAATTTGGTATTGCTTCCAAGACATTAACTAGCATTGTGGCTAAGAAAATGAACACCCCATCATAATGTATATTCTTTTTTATCACTGAAGATAATTCCAGTTTAACCAGCTTATGTACACTGCAAGAAATTGAATGTTAAAAGCATTTTAAAAGGATTCAAGGACAGAATTGCTGAAATTCTGAAAAGATGCTTAAAGGCCATTTTACTACTATATATTAAGCTTGTTTTTTAACTTGCCTTTAACGTCACCATTTTGCATTTTTCCTTAGTTCCAAGGATAAACTCCCATAACTTGCCAATTTTAAATCACAAAGAAGCTCACTATTTCAGTTCACTGTGAAAAATTTCTTGGTAAATGGACTATTATGGGGATCGATGCTTGTTCTACCTTGAGGAGTCTTTACTGAGTGCACTTGTTGCTCAAGAAGAGGGGTCTGGCTGCCACTCTAGAAAACTCCACCTGTATTCAGAGAGTTGTGTTGGTTTTTTCCCCTTTTCAAGCATTACTACCAGTAATAAAGAGTCCATTTGCTGAACTAAGCCCCCAGTGGTACTTCTGTAACCCCTATGGCACAGCTGTAACTGTCTGGAACCTACCAAACTATGTCAATGATGTACTGGCAGCAGTATACCCTTCGGTTAACTCTAAACTACCTTGGCTCTGCTGGAGTAATAGGAATAAACTTCTGTTACTAATTAGATACGACTAGATACATACATAGATCAGATTTGTTGAGAAAGAAGATGCCATTTTATCTTGTCACTTTCCAGAGCACAGCAATGTTAAATAAGACCTGACAGAACACTGCTCTTTCTGGTGTCTGAGCGGACAACTTGATACATTACTGTGTAACACCACCGTTTGTTTGCCGCTCTTCAGCCAGCTTCCAGTCCAGCTGGCTTGTTTCCAAGTCAGTTTGAATTGCTTTTGGAAGATTGTGTAAGACATTCTGTCCTATAGCTTATTAGTATAGAGATCTTGAGTCAGATCATTGTTTTAGAAGCTTTTTTTCCCTGTATTTTTCTGTATTTCTGTAAGGAGGAGGACCCCTGAAACCAATTTACAGAAACTTCAGAGTTCTTCCAATAGAGACAATACTCATGTCGCAGACAGAGACTGTAGAGTCCTCATCCCCTTGTCTAGTTTGTTACCTTTTTTCTTGTCTCACACCTTCTAGAAATATCAGTTTATCTACTTACTTGTGACAGTCCTGTTTAATAATATTATCAAAAAGAATTAAAAACGAGGACAGTGAAATGCATCATGGAGAACTTACCTTTATAAACCTGCCCAATTTCTAGATGGTACTGAGAGCTGGCGTGTAGTCTTTTGGGGTTCAGGCCTCAATTCTGTTTCTTTGCCTGGAACTCTTTGGCAAGACTTTTCTTCCTATGCCTCGGTATTATTTTCACAAAAATAAGAGCAATGAAACTGGCTTTCGTAAAGTTTTGGTATTGGGGTTTCTTTTTAGTGCTTCACTGGCTCATTGTTCCATGAGATAACAATATTTCTTGCATTGCTTAAAAAAGAAATAACAGACTGGATAATTTTTAGCTGTTTTTCTAAAAATGTAATGTCATAACTCTTCCATTTCCATGTTTTCTACTTCCTGTTATTTCTGAAAGAATGAGTCAGAGAAATGGAAACATAGCTGCAGTGAATAATTTAAAAGTGGTCTGAGAATAGCTAACCATTACTTCTGGTGATGCTGCTTATGATGGTTACACAATGATAAGATTATCAAAAGAATTGTGAGAGACAGAAAAATGGAAAGGATGCATTAAGTCATGTAGTCATTTTGCTACTGTAGGATTATGCCTTACATTAGTTTTACTAATGGCTTGTCTGGCTACCTTTAAAAAGTTTGAGAAAATACATTTCCAGTGTTTCTTCAACATTATCTCTATATCTTTTGCTTTCACTAAAGTATATTTTATTATTACTATTTCTCCGTATTATTTCTAGAGACTGCTACTGCTGCTAAAGACTCTATGGGTTAAAATAGACCGTGATGGCTCTCCTTCCTCTTCATATAACTGATGAAAAAAAACCATACTTCACATTTCCTGTGTAACAAAAATGCATGACAACACCTGTTTTCATAAGAATGACAGCATTTCACAAAAACAAGTGAACTTACTGAATAGATTTATTTAATTTTTTGCTTTCTCATCTATTCCGTCTTTGCTCCATCTTTCGTACCAGTGGGGCGAGTAGGATGCACAGCCCAGAGACATGAGCTGTTGTCCAGCCAAACCAATTCTGGATTTCTATGAAAGTAGGGATGTACCATGCTTGTTCCAGATCCTCTTTACATAGCAAAAGGATAGAATATATTACCTCAATAAATCTTGTAGCCCAGATTCAGCAAATGTTTGAATGTTGGATACCAAACCTGAACAAATGACAGAATCCCTATTACTCCTTAATACTTGGTTTAGAAGGCTAACACCACAAAAAGCAAATAAAAAATAATTTATTCTAATTTGGTCTCTCTCTAATTTCACTGTTTTGAAGAACAAACTTTGGCTTTGCCAAAAACAAGCATGTGCTGAAGAACTGTAAAGATCAATTTTACCAGGATGGGAAGATAACCACCTTCAAGACCGAAATTTCAGAGTGTAACTAACATCTCAAAACTATGCTTTCCTGTCTGCTTTTCTCCTGCTAACACTGTTCTCATAAGAGATTTTAATCCTTAGCTCAGGCACAAAAAAGGTCTGCAATTAAGAGATATAAATGGCTTAGGGATAAATACAAGCAATGGGAAATTTTTTCTGTGTTGCCTGCCAAAACAGAACAGTGGATATTTCCCATTTGGCTTCACTTTAATTAGCTGATTCTGTTGTAACTACACAATTACCTATCTATTAGTATTGCTTAAGCCCTGCTAATTTTCAGGAAAAGTCTACCTGTGAAACTGAGCCCCTTCTTATGGCTCTACACTGAGCCCTTTTCTATGGCTCTAAACTATTAAACTACAAGGATATAAACACAAAAGAACAGGCCAGCGTGAACCCTCAGAACTGTGTGTTTCCAGAATGATAGAAACTGCATTTGATGTTTGTCTGAAGGCCGACTCAACTCGGAGTACCTTCTGGTCCTCTGAGCAATGAGTAGAAGCCAAGAAGTAGCCTGGCCATTTCCTCATTTTTGAGCTGTTCATTGCCCAATTAAGTCCTACCTTGTAATATCTTCTGCAGGGTAATATTTGACAAAAAATAATTCACTTGAGGTTTGAAATTCCTCTAGTTTCATAAATTCCATGTTTCCACCCAAAGCTTTACCGGTCTTTTATCACCACTGCTGCTGTTCTGATAGGAAAAGCAGTTGGCCAGCCTCTCTGTTTCCTTTCTTCAGTCTATTGAGCTTACATCTAATGGGCAAATATAAACCTGGAACCACCACCTTGGAAATCCCTTTAAGTTTTACTTAGAGGGCAAGTAGTTAAAATCCCCTCAAGCGAAATGTACTTTAACCCTAACAACTGCTGGTTTTCCTCTAGCTTCTCCATTATCCCTCTCTAAGCCTTTTTCCTCATGGATTCAAGCAACGGTTTTAAGTCTTTAAGAGAATTGGTCACTTGTCGCTGCCACTTAGCAGGATGAAATCTTCTTCAGGGAAAGACACAGTCACCTGTCATTAAAGTTCTCTGGCATTGTTCTCTACAAGAAACTACTTCTATCTGGTTTGACTTCAGCAAGTTTCAATTACGTAAGTTAAAAGGTTTCTAGCATGGATGTTTCTGTTTGATTTGGAGGATGACAGAAGAGTGGGAGATGAGACAGACAAACGGTGCAGCAAGCAGCTCCTGAAGTGGGCTCTTGCTTTTGCCTGTGTTGAATGAAAAAAGGCAATCATTTCCTCTGGAAATACTACCTTTTTTATACACAGACTAGGCATTTTTTCTTCAGGAGATACCACTGAAATCTTACCATTAGTATGAACTTAAAAATTCTTTTCCTGAAAAACACCACAGAGAAAAGCCAGATGAGAAAAAGCAAACAGGACCCATGACAACTGGCACTAGCACACTCCTCTAGTACTGAGCTCCGGCAGGATGGGATGGCACAGAACGGAAGGGCTGTGTGACAGTCACTCCCTGCTCCATGTGCCCCTTTCTCTGCAGAGCAGCACTGTGGTGGTGGTGTTACCTCCCTCCATTCCCCAAATGCCTGCAGCCTCTTCCTCCCTTCCTCTGCCTCACCACCGGGGATGCGAGGGGGGGCGCCGGCACACGCTCGCTTAGCGGCACACCCCGCGGCCTCCCATCAAGGGCAG